>NC_092006.1:7275635-7306448 GCF_044704955.1 Pristiophorus japonicus
TTAGATGCAGGAAGAATGTTCCCGATGTTGGGGAAGTCCAGAACCAGGGGTCACAGTCTAAGGATAAGGGGTAAGCCATTTAGGACCGAGATGAGGAAAAACTTTTTCACCCAGAGAATGGTGAACCTGTGGAATTCTCTACCACAGAAAGTTGTTGAGTCCCGTCCAGTTCGTTGGATATATTCAAGAGGGAGTTGGATGTGGCCCTTACGGCTAAAGGGATCAAGGGATATGGAGAGAAAGCAGGAATGAGGTACTGAAGTTGCATGATCAGCCATGATCATATTGAATGGTGGTGCAGGCTCGAAGGGCCGAATGGCCTGCTCCTGCACCTATTTTCTATGTCTCTATGTTTCTATAAATGGCAGCAAGAGCTCATTATTCATGCTTCAACAATAAGGGCTAAACTGCCCCTTGCCTTGCTCATTGCCTGCTGTACCTCCGTGTTGATGTTCAGTGACCCGTGCACAAGGACACCCAGGCCAACATTTGCTGGCTTCAAGCCATTTGAGAAACACTCTGCAATTTCTACTCTTCCTGCCAAAGTGGATCATTTCACAGGACCCCGCACAATGCTCTCTCTGCTACCTCCAGCCCACTCATTTATCTCAATGTACCACTTCCCGTCGTGATTAGTGAAAAAGGGCAGTGAAGAGACTGTTTTCAGTATTTGCAGCCGCACTTTCCCACCGAGCAGTATAGGGGCCTCCTTCAGCCGAGTAAGATACGGGGCAAAGGCGGGATGGGTGGAGTTAGGTCGCAGATCCGCCGTGATCTCATTGATTGGCGGAACAGGCTCGAGGGGCTGAATGGCCACCTCCTGCTCCCACGCTACCGTTTGGCCCCCAATATTTAGCACCGATTTACTACAATATTTACCGGAATAGCTCCAAGATTGGCTCCCGGGCCACATGATCGCTCCCCTCCCTATCTCTGTCATCTCCTCAACCCTCAATGAGATCGCCTCTCATTCTTCGAAACTCCAGAGACTATAGGACCAATCCACTCAACCTTTCCTCTCATCCCAGGAATTAATCCGTCTTTCGGATGAGACGTTAAACCGAGGCCCCGTCTGCCCTCTCGGGTGGACGTAAAAGATCCCACGGCCACTATTGGAAGAAGAGCAGGGGGAGTTCTCCCCGGTGTCCTGGGGCCAATATTTATCCCTCAACCAACATCACTAAAACAGATGATCCGGGTCATTATCACATCGCTGTGTGTGGGAGCTTGCTATGCGCAAATTGGCGTTTCCCACATTACAACAGTGACTACACTCCAAAAGTACTTCATTGGCTGTAGAACGCTTTGAGACCTCTGGTGTTTGTGAAAGGCGCTATAGAAATGCAAGGCTTTCTTTCTGAGATCTCTGCACCCCTCCAAATCTGGCCTCTTGTCCATTCCCTGATTTCCATCGCTCCACCATCGGTGGCCGTGCCTTCAGCTGCCTGGGCCCCAAGCTCTGGAACTCCCTCCCTAAACCTCTCCGCCTCTCTCTCCTCCTTTAAGACGCTCCTTAAAACCGACCTCTTTGACCCAGCTTTTGGTCACTTGCCCCTAATATCTCCTTATGTCAATGTTCTCGACTAGGACAACATCCCCAGCATCGAAGCACTGACCACACTCGATCAGCTCCGCTGGGCAGGGCCACATTGTCCGCATGCCCCCGACACGAGACTCCCAAAGCAAGCGCTCTACTCGGGAACTCCTTCACGGCAAACGAGCCAAAGGTGGGCAGAGGAAACGTTACAAGGGACCACCCTCAAAGCCTCCCTGATAAAGTGCAACATCCCCACCGACACCTGGGAGTCCCTGGCCCAAAGACCAGTCCGCCCTAAGTGGAGGAAGTGCATCCGGGAGGGCGCTGAGCACCTCGAGTCTCGTCGCCGAGAGCGTGCAGAAACCAAGCGCAGGCAGCGGAAGGAGCGTGCGGCAAACCAGTCCCACCCTCCCCTTCCCTCAACCACTGTCTGTCCCACCTGTGACAGGGACTGTGGCTCTCGTATCGGGCTGTTCAGCCACCTGAGGACTCACTTTGGGAGCGGAGGCAAGTCTTCCTCGACTCCGAGGGACTGCCGGTGATGAAGGATGTGGCTCGGTGTCAAAATGTTGTCTGATAATCGCTCTTGTGGAGCGCATGTGTGTGTGTGTGTGTGTGCGCGCACTGGGCCCGTGCAGCAGAGCAGGTCTCCAGTCGTCCTGGTTAACCCTTGCCCCTGGACCAAGACCTCGCTCTGTCAAGCCCCGTGTGGTGGCTGGTGTGCAACGGTCACCCCACGTTAAGAAAGCCCACCCACAGGCATCTTCCACCCCTTAAAAATGAAGTTCGGGATCTGGAATATCGGTCACCTTAGAAGTCATATTAGCATGGAAGCAAGTCATCCTCGACTTTGGGACGTTAGTCGCCATCACAGGCAGTCCCTCGGAATCGAGGAAGACTTGCTTCCGCTCTTAACACGAGTCCTTCGGTGGCTGAACAGTCCCAATACGAGAGCCACAGTCCCTGTCACAGGTGGGACAGACAGTGGTTGAGGGAAGGGGAGGGTGGGACTGGTTTGCCGCACGCTCCTTCCGCTGCCTGCGCTTGGTTTCCGCACGCTCTCGGCGACGAGACTCGAGGTGCTCAGCGCCCTCCCCCGGATGCACTTCCTCCACTTAGGGCGGACTGGTCTTTGGGCCCAGGGACTCCCAGGTGTCGGTGGGGGATGTTGCACTTTATCTGTACGTGGTCCATGCCTCTGAGCCATACAGGAGGGGCGGGTGTTACTACAGCCCTGTAGACCATGAGTTTGGTGGCAGGTTTGAGGGCCTGGTCTCCGAACACTCTTTTCCTCAGAAGGCCGAAGGCTGCACTGGCGCATTGGAGGCGGTGTTGGATCTCCGCAGCGATGCCTGCCTTCGTTGATAAGAGGCTCCCGAGGTATGGGAAATGGTCCACGTTGTCCGTGGATCTTGATGACTGGGGGGGGGGGGGGGGGGCGGGGGCAGTGCTGTGCGGGGAGGCCCGGCTGGGGGAGGACTTTTGTCTTACGGATGTTTCGCGTAAGGCCCGCGCTTTCGCACGCCTCGGTGAGCTCTTCGAATCTCAACGCCGCGGGCGTGAAGAGGTCAGGTGCGGGCAGCGGAAGGAGCGCGCGGCAAACCAGCCCCCACGCCCCCGACGAATGTCCGTCTCCCCCCCCCCCTGCGGCAGGGTCTGTGGCTCTCGTGTCGGGCTGTTCGGCCACCTGAGGACTCACTTTGGGAGCGGAAGCGAGTCTTCCTCGATTCCGAGGGACCGCCTATGAGTTTGAGGATGTCGCACTTTATCAGGGCAGGCTTTGAGGGTGGCCCCTGTAATGTTTCCTCTGCCCGCCTTTGGCTCGCTTGCCGTGAAGGAGTTCCTGAGTCGGCGCTATATGAGTGCAGGTTGTCGTGGCGAGCCAGTAGATCTGGTGACGGGACGCCCCAGCGCTGTCTTGAACTCTGCTTGGCCTCCTGTCACCCCCACTTGGGTTTTATCTGATTTGAAAACGAGTCAGCAAATGATTTCACACTCCCGTGAGGCAGAGATGGTGTCAGTTCTGCGAGCGACACGGGTCGCACGTGCGAATTCTCAGGCGCGCCAACGCGGGGACTTTTTGCAACCGCCCCGCGACAATTGTGCTTACTGTCCCGCGCTCCACCCTGCCGATTTTCCCACCGCCTCAATCTTCCTCAATTCCAGTCCGTGAGTTCAAATCCCACCCTTGCTCCCCGCCCCGGCACTTGACGAACTTGAATCCGGTTGATAAAATCTAGATAATAGAAAGCTGGTATCAGGAAATTGCGCTGAGGGAGCGCCGTACTGCGCTGTTGGAGGGGCGGTGCTGAGGGAGCGCTGTACTGCGCTGTCAGAGGGGCGGTACTGAGGGAGCGCCGTACTGCGCTGTCGGAGGGGCGGTGCTGAGGGAGCGCCGTACTGTGCTGTCGGAGGGGCGGTACTGAGGGAGCGCCGTACTGCGCTGTCGGAGGGGCGGTGCTGAGGGAGCGCCGTACTGCGCTGTCGGAGGGGCAGTACTGAGGGAGTGCCGTACTGCGCTGTCGGAGGGGCAGTACTGAGGGAGCGCCGTACTGCGCTGTCGGAGGGGCGGTACTGAGGGAGCGCCGTACTGCGCTGTCGGAGGGGCGGTACTGAGGGAGCGCCGTACTGCGCTGTCGGAGGGGCGGTACTGAGGGAGCGCCATACTGCGCTGTCGGAGGGCCGGTACTGAGTGCCGCGTTTCCCACAATACAACAGTGACCACACTCCAAAAGTAGTTCATTGTCTGTAAAGCGCTTTGGGACGTCCAGTGGTTGGGAAAGGTGCTATATAAATGCAAGTCTTTATTTACTCACAGCCCAGGCTTGTAAATGAGTAAAATGGCCTCTTGGGCAATGCAGAGGAGATCAACTAGAGCCGTACCTCGGTGATGTAGGTCATGCTTTTGAGGAGAGGGGTGGGGGCAGAGTTAGATGGATAAGATGTTCAATAAGGTGATAACTATTGCAAACCAGGAACTAAGGTTTATTTCTAGAGGGAGTAGAATTGAAAAGTAGGGAAGTTATGCTGAACCTGTATCGAACCTTGGTTAGACCACACTCGGAGCGCTGAGTACAGTTCTGGTCGCCGTATTATAAACAGGATATAGAGGCACTGGAGAAGGTGCAGGGAAGATTTACAAGGATGATACCAAAAATGCAAGGGTGTACATATCAGGAAAGGATGAACAGGCTTTGGAAGAGAGAAGGCTGAGGGGTGAGCTAATAGTCTTTAAGATTATGAAAGGGTTCGATACGATAGATGTAGAGACGATGTTTCCACTTGTGGGGGAGACCAGAACTCGGGACCATCAATATAAGATCATCACCCAGAAACCCAACGGGGAATTCAGGAGAAACTTCTTTACCCAGAGAGTGGTGAGAATGTGGAACTCGCTGCCACAGGGAGGGGTTGAAAGACCTGCATTTATATATCGCCTTTCACAACCACCGGGCGTCCCAAAGCGCTTTACAGCCAATGAAGTACTTTTTGTATTGTAGCCACTGTTGTATTGTGCGAAACGCGGCAGCTCAATTTGCGCACAGCAAGCTCCCACACACAGCAATGTGATAATGACCCGGATCATCTGTTTTAGCGATGTTGGTCGAGGGATAAATATTGGGCCCAGGACACCGGGGAGAACGCCCCCTGCTCTTCTTCCAATAGTGGCCCCGGGATCTTTTACATCCACCCGAGGGGGCAGACGGGGCCGCGGTTTAATGTCTCATCCGAAAGACGGCCCCTCCGACAGTGCGGCGCTCCCTCAGTACTCCCCCTCCGACAGTGCGGCGCTCCCTCAGTACCGCCCCTCCGACAGTGCGGCGCTCCCTCAGCACCGCCCCTCCGACAGTGCGGCGTTCCCTCAGTACCGCCCCTCTGACAGTGCGACGCTCCCTCAGTACTGCCCCTCCGACAGTGCGGCACTCCCTCAGTACTGGCCCCTCCGACAGTGCGGCGCTCACTCAGTACCGCCCCTCCGACAGTGCGGCGCTCCCTCAGCACTGCCCCTCCGACAGTGCGGCGCTCCCTCAGTACTGCCCCTCCGACAGTGCGGCGCTCACTCAGTACCGCCCCTCCGACAGTGCGGCGCTCCCTCAGCACTGCCCCTCCGACAGTGCGGCGCTCCCTCAGCACTGCCCCTCCGACAGTGCGGCTCTCCCTCAGCACCGCCCCTCCGACAGTGCGGCGCTCCCTCAGCACCACCCCTCCGACAGTGCGGCTCTCCCTCAGCAATGCCCCTCCAACAGTGCGGCTCTCCCTCAGCACCGCCCCTCCGACAGTGCGGCTCTCCCTCAGCACCGCCCCTCCGACAGTGCGGGGCTCCCTCAGTTCTGCACTGGGAGTGTCAGCCTAGACTTTGTGCTCGGGTCCCTGGAGTGGGACTTGAGCCCACACCTTTCTGACTCAGAGGCGAGGGTGTTGCCCACTGAGCCACGACGAATAGCAGAGCTATATTTAAGGGGAGGCCTGGATAAACACACGGGGGAGAAAGGAAGAGAAGGATATGGTGATGGGGGGAGAAGGAGAGAGGTGGGAGGAGGCTGGTGTGGAGCATATACCCCGGCACGGAGCGGTGGGGCCCAGTGGGCTGTTTCTGTGCCGCACACCCGATGTAAGCTCAAGAAAAAAAATTAAGCTGACGTTGCTGTATTCCACGCAACCTCAACAAACACCCGATAATAAAAAGGGTTGTGATTGAGCGAGCTGTTCGAGGAACTGTTGTGATCCTGTCTCTGGTTGAAAGCCTCAAAATATCTTTGACCAAAGTGCGACTTTGGCTGACTCACTCTGCATGTGACGGTTTTAACACCCTCAACCCACAAGCAGTGACTTCTTTACCTGTGTCAGCCAGTCGCTCAGCCCATGGCAACTCAGGGAACTGCCGCCAGCAGGCTGCTCGGGGCGGCCAAATAGGGGTCTCGGCAACGGTGACAGGGGTCTGAGCTCCCGAGTGTGGGCGCTGTGTGTTCTCTGAGCTCCCGCGTGTGGGCGCTGTGTGCTCTCTGAGCTCCCGCGTGTGGGCGCTGTGTGCTCTCTGAGCTCCCGCGTGTGGGCGCTGTGTGTTTTTCTGAGCTCGGGCCCATGCTTTCATCCACCTCAGTCAATACAGTGAAAGCGAGCGCGCTACTCGGAACTCCTTCCCGGCAAGCGAGCCAAAGGTGGGCCAGAGGAAACGTTGCAAGGGACCACCCTCAAAGCCTCCCTGATAAAGTGCAACATCCCCCACCGACACCTGGGAGTCCCTGGGCCCAAAGACCAGTCCGCCCTAAGTGGAGGAAGTGCATCCGGGGGAGGGCGCTGAGCACCTCGAGTCTCGTCGCCGAGAGCGTGCAGAAAGCAAGCGCAGGCAGCGGAAGGAGCGTGCGGCAAACCAGTCCCACCCTCCCCTTCCCTCAACCACTGTCTGTCCCACCTGTGACAGGGACTGTGGCTCTCGTATTGGACTGTTCAGCCACCTAAGGACTCATTCTAAGAGTGGAAGCAAGTCTTCCTCGATTCTGAGGGGCTGCCTATGATGATGATGAACTCGAGAGTGTGAGCGCTGTTTCTTGTCTGAACTCAGGAGTCTGAGAGCTTTGTCGTTTAGAGTGCACCAGGAGAGGGGTCACTAGTACGAGCTTTGGTTATATTTGTTCCCGGGATGTGGGCCTCACTGGCAAGGCCGGCATTTATTGCCCCTTGAGAAGGTGGTGGTGAGCCGCCTTCTTGAACCGCTGCAGTCCGTGTGGTGAAGGTGCTCCCACAGTGCTGTTAGGGAGGGAGTTCCAGGATTGTGACCCAGCGACGATGAAGGAACGGCCGATATATTTCCAAGTCGGGATGGTGTGTGACTGGGAGGGGAGCGTGGAGGGGGTGGTGTTCCCATGGACCTGCTGCCCTTGACCTTCTAGGCGGTAGAGGTCGCGGGTTTGGGAGGTGCTGCCGAAGAAGCCTTGGCGAGTTGCCGCGGTGCATCTTGTAGACGGTGCACACTGCAGCCACGGTGCGCCGGTGGTGGAGGGAGTGAGTATTGAAGGCGGTGGGTAACGTGCCCATCGAGCGGGGCTGCTTTGTCCTGGATGGTGCCGAGCTTCTCGAGTGTTTGTTGGAGCTGCAACTCATCCAGGCAAGTGGAGAGTGTTCCATCACACTCCTGACTTGTGCCTTGTAGATGGTGGGAGAGGCTTTGGGGAGTCAGGAGGTGAGACACTGGCCGCAGAATACCCAGCCTCTGACCCGCTCTTGTGGCCACGGTTTTTATGTGTGGAACGGTGAGCGGCGGCCCCAGGGGGCTGCTTGGCGGCCATGATCGCGGCAAGGTACAGCGCGAGCGGGTGCAGGAGAGCAACGGCAGCGAAGAGTGACGTCATCAAGGTCCAGGTCGGTGATTGGAGCGTGGGCAGGTATACAGCAGGAGCGGTGAGGTCGGGGCGAAGGAGCGGCGAGTGTTCGTGGAGCGATGTGATCGGGGCCCAGGAGAGGCGAGGGCCCCAGGGGCAGCACGGGGCCCAGCCCATACTGTGCGATATGTGGGCGCACTGGGTCCGTGCAGCAGAGCTGGTCTCCAGTCGTCCTGGTTAACCCTTGCCCCTGGACCAAGACCTCGCTCTGTCAAGCCCCGTGTGGTGGCTGGTGTGCAACGGTCACCCCACGTTAAAAAAATCCACCCACAGGCATCTTCCACCCTTCAGGATGTAGTTCTGGATCCGGAATATTAGGTCCTTCATTGAAACACCCGTGAACTCATCCCTTCTTGGCGTGGAAGCAAGTCATCCTCGTTCCAAAAACACGAGGGCAGAATATTATCTAAATGGCGGCAGATTAGGAAAAGGGGAGGTGCTACGAGACCTGGGTGTCATGGTACATCAGTCATTGAAGTTGGCATGCAGGTACAGCAGGCAGTGAAGAAGGCAAATGGCATGTTGGCCTTCATAGCGAGGGGATTTGAGTACAGGAGCAGGGAGGTCTTACTGCAGTTGTACAGGGCCTTGGTGAGGCCACACTTTGAATATTGTGTGCAGTTTTGGTCTCCTAATCTGAGGAAGGACGTTCTTGCGATTGAGGGAGTGCAGCGAAGGTTCACCAGACTGATTCCCGGGATGGCAGGACTGACAGATGAAGAAAGACTGGATCGACTAGGCTTATATTCACTGGAATTTAGAAGAATGAGAGGGGATCTCATAGAAACATATAAAATTCTGACGGGACTGGACAGGTTAGATGCAGGAAGAATGTTCCCGATGTTGGGGAAGTCCAGAACCAGGGCTCACAGTCTAAGGATAAGGGGTAAGCCATTTAGGACCGAGATGAGGAGAAACTTCTTCACTCGGAGAATTGTGAACCTGTGGAATTTTCTGCCACACAAAGTTGTTGAGGCCAGTTCGTTGGATATATTCAAAAGGGAGTTAAATGTGGCCCTTACGGCTAAAGGGATCAAGGGGTATGGAGAGAAAGCAGGAATGGGGTACTGAAGTTGCATGATCAGCCATGATCATATTGAATGGTGGTGCAGGCTCGAGGGGCCGAATGGCCTGCTCCTGCATCTATTTTCTATGTTTCGAGGGACCGCCTATGATGATGGCTGGTCCAGTTAAGTTTCTGGTCAATGGGGACCCCCAGGATGTTGATGGCGGGGGATTCGGTGATGGTAATGCCATTGATTGTCAAGGGGCGGTGGTTAGGCTCTCGCTTGTTGGAGACGGCCATTGCCTGGCAGTTGAGTGGCGCCAATGTCACTTGCCACTCATCAGTGGCAAGTGTGGAGGAGGGCAGGATGTTGTGTCAATCCAGTGGCTTCATGCTGAGCGAACATAATGCCGTTCTATCTCGCCCCTCCGCCCCCCACCCCCTGTCCCCGCCACAACCAACCTTCTCTCCGTCACACACAGGAAGGCCGACATTTCAAGTCTCCCGCCCACTCCTTCCACCGCAGATTTGCCTCCTTTGTTGAAAGCCCTCCCGGGCCCGCCTACGAGAATTGATTTGTGTGCTGCCCATCGTTTATCGCGCCTGCATCTTATCACTGCCATCACAATCGAGACGCATGATGCGCCAAAGGTTACAGAGGCCATTTGGCACACCGCTTCACTTAAGCTCTGCGATGAAATGGAAAGAAAGACTCTGCATTTCGATAGCGCCTTTCACGACCACCGGACGTCCCGGCGGGCTTTACAGCCAATTAAATACTTTTCTCCAAAGTGTGCTCACTGTTGCAATCTTTGAAAGGCCAATTTGCGCACAGCAAGCTCCCACACACAGCAATGTGATAATGACCCGGATCGTCAGTTTTAGTGATGTTGGTTGAGGGATAAATATTGGCCCCAGGACACCGGGGGAGAACTCCCTCTGCTCTTCTTCCAATAGTGGCCGTGGGATACATAAGAACATAAGAATTAGGAACAGGAGTAGGCCATCTAGCCCCTCGAGCCTGCTCCGCCATTCAACAAGATCATGGCTGATTTGGCCGTGGACTCAGCTCCACTTACCCGCCCGCTCCCCGTAACCCTTAATTCCCTTATTGGTTAAAAATCTATCTATCTGTGACTTGAATACATTCAATGAGCTAGCCTCAACTGCTTCCTTGGGCAGAGAATTCCACAGATTCACAACCCTCTGGGAGAAGAAATTCCTTCTCAACTCGGTTTTAAATTGGCTCCTCCGTATTTTGAGGCTGTGCCCCCTAGTTCTAGTCTCCCCGACCAGTGGAAACAACCTCTCTGCCTCTATCTTGTCTATCCTTTTCATGATTTTAAATGTTTCTAAAAGATCACCCCTCATCCTTCTGAACTCCAACGAGTAAAGACCCAGTCTACTCAATCTATCATCATAAGGTAACCCCATCATCTCCGGAATCAGCCTAGTGAATCATCTCTGTACCCCCTCCAAAGCTAGTATATCCTTCCTTAAGTAAGGTCACCAAAGATTCCCAGGGCAGGTACAGCACGGGGTTAGATACAGAGTAAAGCTCCCTCTACACTGTCCCATCAAACACTCCCAGGACAGGATCTTTTACATCCACCCGAGAGGGCAGATGGGGGTCTCGGTTTAATGTCTCATCCAAAACACGGAGTGTTGCAGATTGATTTCTGGCTTGAGAGGAAAGTTTGAGTAGATTGGTCCTGTACTCTCTGGAGTTTAGAAGAATGTCAGGCAATCTCATTGAGGGTTGAGGAGATTACAGAAATAGGGAGGGTAGCGATGATGTGGAGGGAGTTTTATACAGTAACCCTGTGCTGTACCTGCCCTGGGAGTGTTTGATGGGACAGTGTAGAGGGAGCTTTACTCTGTATCTAACCCCGTGCTGTACCTGCCCTGGGAGTGTTTGATGGGACAGTGTAGAGGGAGCTTTACTCTGTATCTAACCCCGTGCTGTACCTGCCCTGGGAGTGTTTGATGGGACAGTGTAGAGGGAGCTTTACTCTGTATCTAACCCCGTGCTGTACCTGCCCTGGGAGTGTTTATGGGGCTGTGTAGAGGGAGCTTTACTCTGCATCTAACCCCCTGTACCTGCCCTTGGAGTGTTTGATGGGACAGTGTAGAGGGAGCTTTACTCTGTATCTAACCCCGTGCTGTACCTGCCCTGGGAGTGTTTGATGGGACAGTGTAGAGGGAGCTTTACTCTGTATCTAACCCCGTGCTGTACCTGCCCTGGGAGTGTTTGATGGGACAGTGTAGAGGGAGCTTTACTCTGTATCTAACCCCGTGCTGTACCTGTCCTGGGAGTGTTTGATGGGACAGTGTAGAGGGAGCTTTACTCTGTATCTAACCCCGTGCTGTACCTGCCCTGGGAGTGTTTGATGGGACAGTGTAGAGGGAGCTTTACTCTGTATCTAACCCCCTGTACCTGCCCTGGGAGTGTTTGATGGGACAGTGTAGAGGGAGCTTTACTCTGTATCTAACCCCCTGTACCTGCCCTGGGAGTGTTTGATTGGACAGTGTAGAGGGAGCTTTACTCTGTATCTAACCCCCTGTACCTGCCCTGGGAGTGTTTGATGGGACAGTGTAGAGGGAGCTTTACTCTGTATCTAACCCCCTGTACCTGCCCTGGGAGTGTTTGATGGGACAGTGTAGAGGGAGCTTTACTCTGTATCTAACCCCCTGTACCTGCCCTGGGAGTGTTTGATGGGACAGTGTAGAGGGAGCTTTACTCTGTATCTAACCCCCTGTACTGCCGAATGGTTTAAAGGTGGGTGACTCTGGGCTGTTTTCCAAGGGGACGGATTTGATTGAAGCTTAAACTCCATCACCTCCCTCCAGCGTGGAGTCAAACAGCAGTTCATCGTTAAACCGATTGTGTACTTTGACGATTAGCTAATGAGTCGAAGCTTCCTGTAGTCAGCAGAGGAAACACTGCTTCATGCATCTCACAGTTTGACTAGCTAAAGCTACACGTATTGTATAAGTATCGTTTCAGTATGGGACTCTATCTCTACACAGCCTCTGTGGGCGATGCTTGCGTGGTTTAGGAAGGTAACGATTTCACGCTCCAAGCCTTTGTGCTGCATAACACAATATCAGGGGACCATTACCCCATCCTTTCCCCTCCCGCCCCCGGGACCCTGGCTTGCTTCCCACCCTGGACAGACAGGATGAAATTCTCAGCCGTCTCCCCCAATTCTGCCCTCTCGCCCATCCCCCGATTTCCATCGCTCCACCATCGGTGGCCGTGCCTTCAGCTGCCTGGGCCCCAAGCTCTGGAACTCCCTCCCTAAACCTCTCCGCCTCTCTCTCCTCCTTTAAGACGCTCCTTAAAACCGACCTCTTTGACCCAGCTTTTGGTCACCTGTCCCTAATATCTCCTTATGTGGCTCGGGGTCAGAGTGTGTCTGATAATCGCTCGTGTGAAGCGCTTTGGGTTATAACTAACCCGTGCTGTACCTGCCCTGGGAGTGTTTGATGGGACAGTGTAGAGGGAGCTTTACTCTGTATCTAACCCCGTGCTGTACCTGCCCTGGGAGTGTTTGATGGGACAGTGTAGAGGGAGCTTTACTCTGTATCTAACCCCGTGCTGTACCTGCCCTGGGAGTGTTTGATGGGACAGTGTAGAGGGAGCTTTACTCTGTATCTAACCCCCTGTACCTGCCCTGGGAGTGTTTGATGGGACAGTGTAGAGGGAGCTTTACTCTATATCTAACCCCGTGCTGTACCTGCCCTGGGAGTGTTTGATGGGACAGTGTAGAGGGAGCTTTACTCTGTATCTAACCCCGTGCTGTACCAGCCCTGGGAGTGTTTGATGGGACAGTGTAGAGGGAGCTTTACTCTGTATCTAACCACGTGCTGTACCTGCCCTGGGAGTGTTTGATGGGACTGTCTAGAGGGAGCTTTACTCTGTATCTAACCCCGTGCTGTACCTGCCCTGGAAGTGTTCGATGGGACAGTGTGGAGGGAGCTTAACTCTGTATCTAACCCCGTGCTGTACCTGCCCTAGGAGTGTTTGATTGGACTGTGTAGAAGGAGCTTTACTCTGTATCTAACCCCGTGCTGTACCTGCCCTGGGAGTGTTTGGTGGGGCAGTGTAGAGTGAGCTTTACTCTGTATCTAACCCCGTGCTGTACCTGCCCTGGGAGTGTTTGATGGGACGGTGTAGAGGGAGCTTTACTCTGTATCTAACTCCGTGCTGTACCTGCCCTGGGATTGTTTGATGGGACAGTGTAGAGGGAGCGTTTCTCTGTATCTAACCCCGTGCTGTACCTGCCCTGGGAGTGTTTGATGGGACAGTACAGAGGGAGTATCTAACCCCCGTACCTGCCCCTGGGAGCGTTTGATGGGACAGTGTAGAGGGAGCTTTACTCTGTATCTAACCCCGTGCTGTACCTGCCCTGGGAGTGTTTGATGGGACAGTGTAGAGGGAGCTTTACTCGATATCTAACCCCGTGCTGTACCTGCCCTGGGAATGTTTGATGGGGACAGTGTAGAGGGAGCTTTACTCTGTATCTAACCCTGTGCTTTACCTGTCCTGGGAGTGTTTGATGGGACAGTGTAGAGGGAGCTTTACTCTGTATCTAACCCCCTGTACCTGCCCTGGGAGTGTTTGATGGGGACAGTGTAGAGGGAGCTTTACTCTGTATCTAATCCGTGCTGTACCTGCCCTGGGAGTGTTTGATGGGACGGTGTAGAGGGAGCTTTAATCTGTATCTAACCCCGTGCTGTACCTGCCCTGGCAGTGTTTGATGGGACAGTGTAGAGGGAGCTTTACTCTGTATCTAACCCCGTGCTGTACCTACCCTGGGAGTGTTTGATGGGACAGTGTAGAGGGAACTTTAATCTGTATCTAACCCCGTGCTGTACCTGCCCTGGCAGTGTTTGATGGGACAGTGTAGAGGGAGCTTTACTCTGTATCTAACCCCCTGTACCTGCCCCTGGGAGCGTTTGATTGGACAGTGTAGAGGGAGCTTTACTCTGTATCTAACCCCGTGCTGTACCTGCCCTGGGAGTGTTTGATGGGACAGTGTAGAGGGCGCTTTACTCTGTATCTAACCCCGTGCTGTACCTGCCCTGGGAGTGTTTGATGGGGACAGTGTAGAGGGAGCTTTACTCGGTATCTAACCCCGTGCTGTACCTGCCCTGGGAGTGTTTGATAGGACAGTGTAGAGGGAGCTTTACTCTGTATCTAACCCCGTGCTGTACCTGCCCTGGGAATGTTTGATGGGGACAGTGTAGAGGGAGCTTTACTCTGTATCTAACCCCGTGCTGTACCTGTCCTGGGAGTGTTTGATGGGACAGTGTAGAGGGAGCTTTACTCTGTATCTAACCCCCTGTACCTGCCCTGGGAGTGTTTGATGGGGACAGTGTAGAGGGAGCTTTACTCTGTATCTAACCCCGTGCTGTACCTGCCCTGGGAGTGTTTGATCAGACAGTGTAGAGGGAGCTTTACTCTGTATCTAATCCGTGCTGTACCTGCCCTGGGAGTGTTTGATGGGGACAGTGTAGAGGGAGCTTTACTCTGTATCTAACCCATGCTGTACCTGCCCTGGGAGTGTTTGATGGGACAGTGTAGAGGGAGCTTTACTCTGTATCTAACCCCGTGCTGTACCTGCCCTGGGAGTGTTTGATGGGACAGTGCAGAGAAAGCTTTACTCTGTATCTAACCCGTGCTGTACCTGCCCTGGGAGTGTTTGATGGGGTACTGTAGAGGGAGCTTTACTCTGTATCTAACCCCTTGTACCTGCCCTGGGAGTGTTTGATGGGACGGTGTAGAGGGAGCTTTACTCTGTATCTAACCCCCTGTACCTGTCCTGGGAGTGTTTGATGGGACGGTGCAGAGGGAGCTTTACTCTGTATCTAACTCCGTGTTGTACCTGCCCTGGGAGTGTTTGATGGGGTACTGTAGAGGGAGCTTTACTCTGTATCTAACCCCCTGTCCCTGCCTTGGGAGTGTTTGATGGGACGGTGTAGAGGGAGCTTTACTCTGTATCTAACCCCCTGTACCTGTCCTGGGAGTGTTTGATGGGACGGTGTAGAGGGAGCTTTACTCTGTATCTAACTCCGTGCTGTACCTGCCCTGGGAGTGTTTGATGGGACAGTGTAGAGGGAGCTTTACTCTGTATCTAACCCCCTGTACCTGCCCTGGGAGTGTTTGATGTAACAGTGTAGAGGGAGCTTTACTTTGTATCTAACCCCCTGTACCTTCCCTGGGAGTGTTTGATGGGACAGTGTAGAGGGAGCTTTACTCTGTATCGAACCCCGTGCTGTACCTGCCCTGGGAGTGTTTGATGGGACAGTGTAGAGGGAGCTTTACTCTGTATCTAACCCCTTGTACCTGCCCTGGGAGTGTTTGATGCGACAGTGTAGAGGGAGCTTTACTCTGTATCTAACCCCCTGTACCTGTCCTGGGAGTGTTTGATGGGACAGTGTAGAGGGAGCTTTACTCTGTATCTAACCCCGGGCTGTACCTGCCCTGGGAGTGTTTGATGGGTACAGTGTAGAGGGAGCTTTACTCTGTATCTAACCCCCTGTACCTGCCCTGGGAGTGTTTGATGGGACGGTGTAGAGGGAGCTTTACTCTGTATCTAACCCCATGCTGTAACTGCCCTGGGAGTGTTTGATGGGGACAGTGTAGAGGGAGCTTTACTCTGTATCTAACCCCCTGTACCTGCCCTGGGAGTGTTTGATGGGACGGTGTAGAGGGAGCTTTACTCTGTATCTAACCCTCTGTACCTGCCCTGGGACTGTTTGATGGGGACAGTGTAGAGGGAGCTTTACTCTGTATCTAACCCCCTGTACCTGCCCTGGGAGTGTTTGATGGGACGGTGTAGAGGGAGCTTTACTCTGTATCTCACCCTCTGTACCTGCCCTGGGACTGTTTGATGGGGACAGTGTAGAGGGAGCTTTACTCTGTATCTAACCCCCTGTACCTGCCCTGGGGGTGTTTGATGGGACGGTGTAGAGGGAGCTTTACTCTGTATCTAACCCCCTGTACCTGCCCTGGGAGTGTTTGATGGGACGGTGTAGAGGGAGCTTTACTCTGTATCTAACCCCATGCTGTAACTGCCCTGGGAGTGTTTGATGGGGACAGTGTAGAGGGAGCTTTACTCTGTATCTAACCCCCTGTACCTGCCCTGGGAGTGTTTGATGGGACGGTGTAGAGGGAGCTTTACTCTGTATCTAACCCCATGCTGTAACTGCCCTGGGAGTGTTTGATGGGGACAGTGTAGAGGGAGCTTTACTCTGTATCTAACCCCGTGCTGTACCTGCCCTGGGAGTGTTTGATGGGACAGTGTAGAGGGAGCTTTACTCTGTATCTAACCCCCTGTACCTGCCCTGGGGGTGTTTGATGGGACGGTGTAGAGGGAGCTTTACTCTGTATCTAACCCCCTGTACCTGCCCTGGGAGTGTTTGATGAGACGGTGTAGAGGGAGCTTTACTCTGTATCTAACACCCTGTACCTGCCCTGGGAGTGTTTGATGGGACAGTGTGGAGGGAGCTTTACTCTGTATCTAACCCCGTGCTGTACCTGCCCTGGGAGTGTTTGATGGGACAGTGTAGAGGGAGCTTTACTCTGTATCTAACCCCGTGCTGTACCTGCCCTGGGAGTGTTTGATGGGACAGTGTAGAGGGAGCTTTACTCTGTATCTAACCCCCTGTACCTGCCCTGGGAGTGTTTGATGGGACAGTGTGGAGGGAGCTTTACTCTGTATTGAACCCCGTGCTGTACCTGCCCTGGGAGTGTTTGATGGGACAGTGTAGAGGGAGCTTTACTCTGTATCTAACCCTGTGCTGTACCTGCCCTTGGAGTGTTTGATGGGACAGTGTAGAGGGAGCTTTACTCTGTATCTAACCCCCTGTACCTGCCCTGGGAGTGTTTGATGGGACAGTGTAGAGGGAGCTTTACTCTGTATCTAACCCCCTGTACCTGCCCTGGGGGTGTTTGATGGGACGGTGTAGAGGGAGCTGTACTCTGTATCGAACCGAATGTGTGAGTGTGCAGTTGTTTGCGTCGAGCTCCGCACGTGCCTCATAGTGCTGCACAGACTGACAATCTCTCTCTACGTGTAGTGTGGCAGTATGACAAAGCCGGGCTTATCAGCCGACTGACGTCTATTTTTAATTTTTCGCTGTGCTTTGCTGAAAGTTTTGGCACCTCTGACTATTAAAACTAATTCGATAAAGATTTTACCTGATAAGCTACAAATTGTCAAGTCATTGAGCAAGTGAACTCTCTTTCACCCTTCTATCACACTGACGATAATTTCACTGTAATTCCCCCAAATCTGTTTCTCAGATTCTTCGCGACGATTTGGGCGATTTTCAAGTCAATTGGACAAGACATGTCACTGTTGGCCAATGGGGCCTCCCTCCACAGTTTAACCGCCACTGTACCCACTTGGCACTGTCGTGGGCATTCCACGCCAATCCCAGGGACTTGGTCCCAAAATCCAGGCACTGTCGGAGGGGCGGTGCTGAGGGAATGCCGCACTGTCGGGGGGGCAGTACTGAGGGAGTGCCGCACTGTCGGAGGGGCAGTACTGAGGGAGCGCCGCACTGTCGGGGGGGCAGTACTGAGGGAGCGTCGCACTGTCGGAGGGGCAGTACTGAGGGAGCGCCGCACTGTCGGAGGGGCAGTACTGAGGGAGCGCCGCACTGTCGGAGGGGCAGTACTGAGGGAGCGTCGCACTGTCGGAGGGGCAGTACTGAGGGAATGCCGCACTGTCGGAGGGGCAGTACTGAGGGAATGCCGCACTGTCGGAGGGGCAGTACTGAGGGAGCGTCGCACTGTTGGAGGGGCAGTACTGAGGGAATGCTGCACTGTCGGAGGGGCAGTACTGAGGGAGCGTCGCACTGTTGGAGGGGCAGTACTGAGGGAATGCCGCACTGTCGGAGGGGCAGTACTGAGGGAATGCCGCACTGTCGGAGGGGCAGTACTGAGGGAGCGTCGCACTGTCGGAGGGGCAGTACTGAGGGAATGCCGCACTGTCGGGGGGGCAGTACTGAGAGAGCGCCGCACTGTCGGAGGGGCAGTACTGAGGGAGCGCCGCACTGTCGGAGGGGCAGTACTGAGGGAATGCCGCACTGTCGGAGGGGCAGTACTGAGGGAGTGCCGCACTGTCGGTGGGGCAGTACTGAGGGAGCGCCACACTGTAGGAGGGGGCAGTACTGAGGGAGAGCCGCACTGTCGGAGGGGCGGTACTGAGGGAGCGCCGCACTGTCGGAGGGGCAGTCGTTCGGATGAGACGTTAAACCGAGGCCCCGTCTGCCCTCTCGGGTGGATGTAAAAGATCCCGGGGCCACTATTGGAAGAAGAGCAGGGGGAGTTCTCCCCGGTGTCCTGGGCCCAATATTTATCCCTCAACCAACATCACTAAAACAGATGATCCGGGTCATTATCACATTGCTGTGTGTGGGAGCTTGCTGTGCGCAAATTGGCTGATGCGTTTCCAGATCATCTGTTTTAATTGAGGGATAAATATCGGCCCCAGGACACCGGGGAGAACTCTGCGGCTGTTCTTCAAAGTAGTGTCATGGGATCTTGTACATCCACCCGAGAGGGGAGACGGGGCCTCGGGTAAAGTCTCATCCGAAATACGGCACCTCCGACAGTGCGGCGCTCCCTCAGTACCGCCCCTCCGACAGTGCGGTGCTCCCTCAGTACTGCCCCTCCGACAGTGCGGCGCTCCCTCAGTACCACCCCTCCGACAGTGCGGTGCTCCCTCAATACTGCCCCTCCGACAGTGCGGCGTTCCCTCAGTACTGCCCCTGCGACAGTGCGGCACTCCCTCAGTACTGCCCCTCCGACAGTCCGGCGCTCCCTCAGTACCGCCCCTCCGACAGTGCGGCGCTCCCTCAATACTGCCCCTCCGACAATGCGGTGCTCCCTCAGTACTGCCCCTGCGACAGTGCGGCACTCCCTCAGTACCGCCCCTCCGACAGTGCGGTGCTCCCTCAATACTGCCCCTCCGACAGTGCGGCGTTCCCTCAGTACTGCCCCTGCGACAGTGCGGCACTCCCTCAGTACTGCCCCTCCGACAGTCCGGCGCTCCCTCAGTACCGCCCCTCCGACAGTGCGGCGCTCCCTCAATACTGCCCCTCCGACAATGCGGTGCTCCCTCAGTACTGCCCCTGCGACAGTGCGGCACTCCCTCAGTACCGCCCCTCCAACAGTGCGGCGCTCCCTCAGTACCGCCCCTCCGACAGTGCGGCGCTCCCTCAGTACTGCCCCTCCGACAGTGCGGTGCTCCCTCAGTACCGCCCCTCCGACAGTGCGGTGCTCCCTCAGTACCGCCCCTCTGACAGTGCGGCGCTCCCTCAATACTGCCCCTCCGACAGTACGGCACTCCCTCCGTACTGCACTGGGAGTGCCAGGCCGGATTTGTGTCTCTGGCGTGGGACTCGACCTCGCGACCTTCTGCCGAGGAGCCGAGGAGATGCTCCCCACGGAGCCACAGCTGGCTGTCAGATAGTTTTAATCTCGCATTGTTTGGACGGAGACAGGAGGAGGGGGGTTTGGAGGGGGGGGGCGCCGTGGTTGGGAGCGAGTCGATGCGCGTTTGTTTGCAAGTTTGCAAGCAACGAGTCGGCTCCCTCCCTCCCTCCCCCGCCCCATCCGTTGCTGGTAGACCAGGTGAGGGAGACCACAAGGCCTCGGGGTGGTTCGGGGGCGGGAGGCAGCTGTATAAAGCCATAGCTCGCAGCCCAGAGAAAACTGCTGACGTTCGCCCCCAGCAACATCCGTCTCCAGTTCACCTTCGCAAACTCGACATAGCGGCCGTAATCGCTGATCCCCAACGCAGCCGTGTCACGCACGTTGACTCATCCTCCCTTATCTTCACTCTCTCATATGTCTCTCCTCGCTCTCTCTCTCCCCCCCCCCCACCTTCCCCTCGCTCACCCCCTCGTCCTGTCTGCCCCTCTCCCTCCTTCCCTCCTCACACTGCGTTTCCCTCTCCCTCTTCCCCCTTCTCACTACCTCCTCACTCACCATTTCTCGCTCCCCTTCTCTCCCTCCTCACTCACCGTTTCTCGCTCCCCTTCTCTCTCTCTCCCTCTCTCCCCATTTCTATCCCCCCATCTCTATCCCTCCACCTTTCTCACCATTTCACTCTCCCTCTGTCCCATCCCTCCCCCTCTCTCTCCCTCTCACCATATCTCTATTCTCTATCTCTCTCTCTCCCGTTTCTCCCCATCCCTCTCTCCCTATTCTCCCTCCATCTCTCTCGCTATCACTCCCCATCTCTCCCTCCCTCCGCTCCCTGTCCCCCTCTCACCATCTCTCTCTCCACCTCTCCCTTTCGCTCCTCATCTCTCCCCCCCCCCCCCCCCGCTCTCTCTCCCCCTCTCTCCCCACTCTTTCTCGCCCACTCTTTCTCTCCCTCTCTCCTCGCTTCTTTCTCTCCCTCTCTTTCCCCCTTCCCCCTCTCCCCCTCTTTCCCTCTCCCTCCTTCCCTCTCTCACTTTCTCTCTCTTCCCCTAAACCCCCTCCCTTCGCACTCTCAGGACGACCCTCCCTCTCTCACCCCCTCTCCTCTCCCCCACAACTGCCTCCTCTTTCTCTGAGGCCATATTCCCAGCAGACAGCATGAAGGGAGTAATGTATTGCTGGAGAATTATCCCATGCCAGGGTTCTCCCAGGGTTCTGACCAACTTTCAGCAAAATCGACAGATTTACTGCTTATTCACAACTTGCATTTATATAGTGCCTTTAACGTAGTGAAAGGTCCCAAGGTGCTTCACAGGAGCGATGATCAGACAAAATTTGACACCGAGCCGCATAAGGAGATATTCGGGACAGGTGACCAAAAGCTTGGTCAGAGAGGTCGGTTTTAAAGAGCGTCTTAAAGGAGGAGAGAGAGGCGGAGAGGTTTAGGGAGGGAGTTCCAGAGCTTGGGGCCCAGGCAGCTGAAGGCACGGCCACCGATGGTGGACCGATGGAAATCAGGGATGCTCTGGAGGGCAGAATTAGAGGAACGCAGAGATCTCAAGGGGTTGTGGGGCTGGAGGAGGTTACTGAGATAGGGAGGGGTGTAGGGGCTGGAGGAGGTTACAGAGATAGGGAGGGGTGTAGGGGCTGGAGGAGGTTACAGAGATAGGGAGGGGTGTAGGGGCTGGAGGAGGTTACAGAGATAGGGAGGGGTGTAGGGGCTGGAGGAGATTACAGAGATAGGGAGGGGTGTAGGGGCTGGAGGTGGTTACAGAGATAGGGAGGGGTGTAGGGGATGGAGGAGGTTACAGAGATAGGGAGGGGTGTAGGGGCTGGAGGAGTTTACAGAGATAGGGAGGGTTGTAGGGCTGGAGGAGGTTACAGAGATAGGGAGGGGTGTAGGGGCTGGAGGTGGTTACAGAGATAGGGAGGGGTGTAGGGGATGGAGGAGGTTACAGAGATAGGGAGGGGTGTAGGGGCTGGAGGAGGTTACAGAGATAGGGAGGGTTGTAGGGCTGGAGGGGGTTACGGAGATAGGGAGGGGTGTAGGGGCTGGAGGGGGTTACAGAGATAGGGAGGGGTGTAGGGGCTGGAGGGGGTTACAGAGATAGGGAGGGATGGGGAGGCCCTTGAGGGATTTGAACACGAGGGTGAGAATTTAAAAATGGAGGCATATTGAGTTGGGGCAGAGAATTAGTGTGAAAAATATCAATTTTTCTCTGCTTTATTTCAGGTGATGGCGTCACCAAAAAGACTCATAGATGTAAGTGTTCGTCTATATATCCATTCCGCGATCTGGCCGGTTCAGTGTCATCTTTTATACGGAGCGTAACGTTGCTTGGTGCCATTGGGGGGGCGGGGGGAAGTGAGTTACAGGCTGGAATCTAATCGAGGGGTTCGGGGGGTTTATATATAGAATAACGGATACCGGGGAGTGAGTTACAGGCTGGAATCTAATCGAGGGGTTCGAGGGGTTTATATATAGAATAACAGATACCGGGGAGTGAGTTACAGGCTGGAATCTAATCGAGGGGTTCGAGGGGTTTATATATAGAATAACGGATACCGGGGAGTGAGTTACAGGCTGGAATCTAATCGAGGGGTTCGAGGGGTTTATATATAGAATAACAGATACCCGGGAGTGAGTTACAGGCTGGAATCTAATCGAGGGGTTCGAGGGGTTTATATATAGAATAACAGATACCCGGGAGTGAGTTACAGGCTGGAATCTAATCGAGGGGTTCGGGGGGTTTATATAGAGAATAACGGATACCCGGGATTGAGTTACAGGCTGGAACCTAATCGAGAGGTTCGAGGGGTTTATATATAGAATAACGTATAGCCGGGAGTGAGTTACAGGCTGGAATCTAATCGAGGGGTTCGGCGGGGTTTATATATAGAATAACGGATACCGGGGAGTGAGTTACAGGCTGGAATCTAATCGAGGGGTTCGAGGGGTTTATATATAGAATAACAGATACCCGGGAGTGAGTTACAGGCTGGAATCTAATCGAGGGGTTCGAGGGGTTTATATATAGAATAACAGATACCCGGGAGTGAGTTACAGGCTGGAATCTAATCGAGGGGTTCGGGGGGTTTATATAGAGAATAACGGATACCCGGGATTGAGTTACAGGCTGGAACCTAATCGAGAGGTTCGAGGGGTTTATATATAGAATAACGTATAGCCGGGAGTGAGTTACAGGCTGGAATCTAATCGAGGGGTTCGGCGGGGTTTATATATAGAATAACGGATACCGGGGAGTGAGTTACAGGCTGGAATCTAATCGAGGGGTTCGAGGGGTTTATATATAGAATAACAGATACCCGGGAGTGAGTTACAGGCTGGAATCTAATCGAGGGGTTCGAGGGGTTTATATATAGAATAACAGATACCCGGGAGTGAGTTACAGGCTGGAATCTAATCGAGGGGTTCGGGGGGTTTATATAGAGAATAACGGATACCCGGGATTGAGTTACAGGCTGGAACCTAATCGAGAGGTTCGAGGGGTTTATATATAGAATAACGTATAGCCGGGAGTGAGTTACAGGCTGGAATCTAATCGAGGGGTTCGGCGGGGTTTATATATAGAATAACGGATACCCGGGAGTGAGTTACAGGCTGGAATCTAATCGAGAGGTTCGGGGGGTTTATATATATAGATTAACAGATACCCGGGAGTGAGTTACAGGCTGGAATCTAATCGAGGGGTTCAGGGGGTTTATATATAGAATAACAGATACCCGGGAGTGAGTTACAGGCTGGAATCTAATCAAGGGGTTCGGGGGGGTTGTATATAGAATAACAGATACCCGGGAGTGAGATACAGGCTGGAATCTAATTGAGGGGTTCGGGGGGTTTATATATAGAATAACGGATACCCGGGAGTGAGTTACAGGCTGGAATCTAATCGAGGGGTTCGGGGAGTTTATAGATAGAATAACAGATACCCGGGAGTGAGTTACAGGCTGGAATCTAATCGAGGGGTTCGGGGTGTTTATATATAAAATAACGGATACCCAGGAGTGAGTTACAGGCTGGAATCTAATCGTGGGGTTTAGGGGTTTATATATAGAATAACGGATACCTGGGAGTGAGTTACAGGCTGGAATCTAATTGTGGGGTTCAGGGGGTTTATATATAGAATAACGGAAACCCGGGAGTGGGTTACAGGCTGGAATCTAATCGAGGGGTTCGGGGGGTTCATATATAGAATAACGGATACCCAGCAGTGAGTTACAGGTTGGAATCTAATCGAGGGGGTTCGGGGGGGATTATATATAGAATAACAGATACCCGGGAGTGAGTTACAGGCTGGAATCTAAACAAGGGGTTCAGGGGGTTTATATATAGAATAACAGATACCCGGGAGTGAGTTAAAGGCTGGAATCTAATCGAGGGGTTCAGGGGGGGTTATATATACAGTAACAGATACCCGGGAGTGAGTTAAAGGCTGGAATCTAATCGAGGGGTTCAGGGGGGGTTATATATACAGTAACAGATACCCGGGAGTGAGTTAAAGGCTGGAATCTAATCGAGGGGTTCAGGGGGGGTTATATATAGAATAACGGATAGCCGGGAGTGAGTTACAGGCTGGAATCTAATCGAGAGGTTCGGGGGATTTTATACAGAATAACAGATACCCGGGAGTGAGTTACAGGCTGGAATCTAATCGGTGGTTCGGAGGGTTTATAAATAGAATAACAGATACCCAAAGGTGAGTTACAGGCTGGAATCTAATCGAGTGGTTCGGGGTGTTTATATATAGAATAACAGATACCCAAAGGTGAGTTACAGGCTGGAATCTAATCGAGGGGGTTCGGGGGGGTTTATATATAGAATAACGGATACCCGGGAGTGAGTTACAGGCTGGAATCTGATCGAGGAGTTCGGGGGGTTTATATATAGAATAACAGCTACCCGGGAGTGAGTTACAGGCTGGAATCTAATCGAGGAGTTCGGGGGGTTTATATATAGAATAACAGCTACCCGGGAGTGAGTTACAGGCTGGAATCTAATCGAGGAGTTCGGGGGGTTTATATATAGAATAACAGATACCCGGGAGTGAGTTACAGACTGGAGTCTAATCGAGGGGTACGGGGGGGTTTATATATAGAATAACGGGTACCCGGGAGTGAGTTACAGGCTGGAGTCTAATCAAGGAGTTCGGGGGGGTTATATATAGAATAATGGATACCCGGGAGTGAGTTACAGGCTGGGATCTAATCGAGGGGTACGGGGGGTTTATATATAGAATAACGGATACCCGGGAGTGAGTTACAGGCTGGAATCTAATCGGGGGTTCGGGGGGCTTATATATAGAATAACAGATACCCGATAGTGAGTTACAGGCTGGGATCTAATCGAGGTGTTCAGGGGGGTTTATATGTAGAATAACAGATACCTGGGAGTGAGTTACAGGCTGGAATCTAATCGAGGGGTTCGGGGGGTTTATATATAGAATAACAGATACCCGATAGTGAGTTACAGACTGGGATTTAATCGAGGGGTTCTAGGGGGTTTATATATAGAATAACAGATACCCGGGAGTGAGTTACAGGCTGGAATCTAATCAAGGGTTTCAGGGGGGTTTATATATAGAATAACAGATACCTGGGAGTGAATTACAGGCTGGAATCTAATCGAGGGGTTCAGGGGGGTTTATATATAGAATAACAGATACCGGGGAGTGAGTTACATGCTGGAATGTAATCGAGGGGTTCAGGGGGTTTATATATAGAATAACAGATACCTGGGAGTGAGTTACAGGCTGGAATCTAATCGAGGGGTTCGGGGGGTTTATATATAGAATAACAGATACCTGGGAGTGAGTTACAGGCTGGAATCTAAACGAGGGGTTCGGGGGGTTTATATATAGAATAACAGATACCCGGGAGTGAGTTACAGGCTGGAATCTAATCGAGGGGTTCGGGGTTTATATATAGAATAACAGATACCTGGGAGTGAGTTACAGGCTGGAATCTAATCGAGGGGTTCGGGGTTTATATATAGAATAACAGATACCCGGGAGTGAGTTACAGGCTGGGATCTAATCGAGGGGTTCGGGGGTTTATATATAGAATAACAGATACCCGGGAGTGAGTTACAGGCTGGGATCTAATCGAGGGGTTCGGGGGTTTATATATAGAATAACAGATACCCGGGAGTGAGTTACAGGCTGGAATCTAAACGAGGGGTTCGGGGGGTTTATATATAGAATAACAGATACCTGGGAGTGAGTTACAGGCTGGAATCTAATCGAGGGGTTCGGGGGGTTTATATATAGAATAACAGATACCCGGGAGTGAGTTACAGGCTGGAATTTAATCGAGGGGTTCGGGGGGTTTATATATAGAATAACGGATACCTGGGAGTGAGTTACAGGCTGGAATCTAATCGAGGGGTTCGGGGGGGTTTATATATAGAATAACGGATACCTGGGAGTGAGTTACAGGCTGGAATCTAATCGAGGGGTTCGGGGGGGTTTATATAAAAGAATAACAGATACCCGGGAGTGAGTTACAGGCTGGTATGTAATCGAGGGGTTTTGTTGAAGTTGTGACCAATGAGAGCTTTAGCTGTCCTGTGCCTGGTTGATCTACGAGTGTTTATGTGCTGGCTGTCCCTGTTATCAGCAGCGTTTGATAAATCCCGCGCTGGGTGTATAAACCACCTGTGCACTCTGTCCTCAGGCCTGACGACGTTCTGACCTCAGCATCAACGATTGTGGCCGCAGTTAAGAGCCATGAAGCTGTTATTTTTGTGCTTTGCTGTTTTGTCCGTCGGTGATGTCTATAGACGAGCAAAGCTGGGGTTGTTCTGCGGGCAGAGGAGGTTAGATTTGACCCAGGTCTTCAGAACCACGAAGGGTTTTTGGCAGAGCAGATCGCGAGGAACTGCTTTCAGTGGCTGGAAGGGGCGATAATGAGAGGACACAGATGTAAGGTGATTGAGATCTGAGAAGATGAGAAGGCAAGATGAGAAAAAAATCTTTATACCCAGCGAGTGGTTAGGATCTGGAATGTGCTGGAGGCAGACTCATTTGTGGCTTTCAAAAGGGAGTTGGATAAATACTCAAAGGAGGAACAAAAATTGTAGGGATATAGAGAAAGAGCGGGGGGGGGGGTGTGAGGGAGAACCGACAATCGCTCTTCGATGGGCTGAATGGCTTCCTTCCTGTGCTGTACGTACTGGTCAATGATTATGCTAAACCTGTATCGGACCTTGGTTAGACCATACTTGGGGCACTGAGTTCTGGACAGTTCTGGTCGCCAGGGCCCCCTCCCCCCGACCTGCGAGAGAACAGCTCCGCAGGTCGGCAAATATAAACCGGAGCGTACCACTCCGATCTCCGGCGCGGGCTGCTCCGAGCGTGCGACGATTCTGAGGTGGGCGACTGGGTGAAGTCATCAAAACCCTGCTCGCCGTTTTCGGGAGCGTGGACAGTGACACCGGCAGGGCCCAGGCACAGAGGAGTTGGGAAGGTCGGGGGCGGAGGAGCGGCGAGTGTTTGTGGCGAGTTGCGGTGAGTGTTTACGGCGGAGGAGCGGCGAGAGGTCGGGGGCGGAGGAGCGGCGAGAGATCGGGGCGGAGGAGCGGCGAGAGATCGGGGCGGAGGAGCGGCGAGAGATCGGGGGCGGAGGAGCGGCGAGAGGTCGGGGGCGGAGGAGCGGCGAGGGATCGGGGCGGAGGAGCGGAGAGAGATCGGGGCGGAGGAGCGGCGAGGGATCGGGGGCGGAGGAGCGGCGAGAGATCGGGGCGGAGGAGCGGCGAGAGATCGGGGGCGGAGGAGCGGCGAGAGATCGGGGCGGAGGAGCGGCGAGAGATCGGGGGCGGAGGAGCGGCGAGAGGTCGGGGGCGGAGGAGCGGCGAGGGATCGGGGCGGAGGAGCGGAGAGAGATCGGGGCGGAGGAGCGGCGAGGGATCGGGGGCGGAGGAGCGGCGAGAGATCGGGGGCGGAGGAGCGGCGAGAGATCGGGGGCGGAGGAGCGGCGAGAGATCGGGGCGGAGGAGCGGCGAGAGATCGGGGCGGAGGAGCGGCGAGAGATCGGGGACGGAGGAGCGGCGAGAGATCGGGGGCGGAGGAGCGGCGAGAGATCGGGGGCGAGAGGAGCGGCGAGAGATCGGGGCGGAGGAGCGGCGAGAGATCGGGGCGGAGGAACGGCGAGGGATCGGGGGCGGAAGAGCGGCGAGAGATCGGGGGCGGAGGAGCGGCGAGAGATCGGGGGCGGAGGAGCGGCGAGAGATCGGGGGCGGAGGAGCGGTGAATGAGGGTACGGGGGGCCCGGAAGAGCCGAGGGCCCAGGGGGCAGCACGGGCCCAGCCCACACTGTGCGATATGTGGGTGCACTGGGTCCGTGCAGCAGAGCTGGTCTCCAGTCGGCCCTTGCCCCTGGACCAAGACCTCGCTCTGTCAAGCCCCGTGTGGTGGCTGGTGTGCAACGGTCACCCCACGTTAAAAAAATCCACCCACAGGCATCTTCCACCCTTCAGGATGTAGCTCGGGATCTGGAATATTAGGTCCCTCATCGAAACACCTGTCAACTCGTGGAAGCAAGTCATCCTCGTTTGAGGGAACGGGAGCCTATGATGAGAAGAATTGAAAAGTAGGGAAGTTATGCTAAACCTGTATCGAACCTTGGTGAGACCACACTCGGAGCACTGAGTACCATTCTGGTCGCCGTATTATAAACAGGATATAGAGGCACCGGAGAGGGTGCAGAGAAGATTTACAAGGATGATACCAGAAATGCGATGGTATACATATCAGGAAAAGATGAACAGGCTGGGTCTCTTTTCTCTTGAAAAAAGGCTGAGGGGGTGATCCTAATAGAGGTCTTTAAAATGATGAAAGGTTTTGATCGAGTGGATACAGAGAGAATGTTTCCACTTGTGGGGAAGAGCATAACTAGAGGCCATCGATATAAGATCGTCACCCAGAAACCCAACGGGGGAATTCAGGAGAAACTTCTTTACCCAGAGAGCGGTGAGAATGTGGAACTCGCTGCCACAGGGAGGAGTCGAGGCGAATAGTATCGATGCGTTTAAGGGGAGGCTGGACAAGCGTATGGGGGAGAAGGGAATCGAGGGTGACGCGGATAGATTTAGATGAGGAAAGACGGGAGGAGGCTCGAGTGGAGCATAAACGCCGGCACGGACTGGTTGGGCCGAATGGCCTGTTCCTGTGCCGTATATCCGATGTGACCTTTGCCCGAGGGGATTGGAGTATAGGAGCAGGGAGGTCTTGCTGCAGTTGTACAGGGCCTTGGTGAGGCCTCACCTGGAGTATTGTGTGCAGTTTTGGTCTCCTAATCGGAGGAAGGACGTTCTTGCTATTGAGGGAGTGCAGCGAAGGTTCACCAGACTGATTCCCGGGATGGTAGGACTGACCTATGAGGAGAGACTGGATCGACTAGGCTTATACTCACTGGAGTTTAGATGAATGAGAGGGGATCTCATAGAAATTCTGATGGGGCTGGACAGCTCAGTGGATTGAACACGGGCAGAGGGCAGAAGCTGGGAGACTTTACCCGTCAGGACTCTGTGTGGGGGAAGGCAGCACAGGATCTGAACTGGAATTACACAGCTTCACAGGTGATTGAGGGACTCTGGTACGGTGGCCCTGTGTTGGCAACGCGGAATCCGTGAGTGCATCATCACACCATGCCAATCGCAGCCGGTGCCGGCTGGTTGACATGCCCTTTCGGGCAAGGGCACCTTCCCATCCCCCCACCCACTCTGCCCGATGCGTCCCACACGAGACCCCAGCCCCAACACCCCCGGACACTCTGGAGTGGCCCCGCAAACCATTTGGCTCTGAAACTAGCACCACAGAGGGCAAGCTCGCTCGCCGAGAGCCAGAAACCCGAGCCCTTATCCAGGCCCACTCTCCCAGTGCCAGTACGGAGGGAGCCCAGCACTGCCGGAGGGGACGTACTGAGGGAGCGCCGCACTGCGCTGTCGGAGGGGCAGTACTGAGGGAGCCCAGCACTGCCGGAGGGGACGTACTGAGGGAGCGCCGCACTGCGCTGTCGGAGGGGCGGTACTGAGGGAGCACCGCACTGTCGGAGGGGCAGTGCTGAGGGAGCGCCGCACTGCGCTGTCGGAGGGGCGGTCCTGAGGGAGCGCCGTACTGCGCTGTCGGAGGGGCGGTACTGAGGGAACGGCGCACTGCGCTGTCAGAGGGCCGGTCCTGAGGGAGCGCCGTACTGCGCTGTCGGAGGGGCGGTACTGAGGGAGCGCCGTACTGCGCTGTCGGAGGGGCAGTACTGAGGGAACGGCGCACTGCGCTGTCGGAGGGGCGGTACTGAGGGAGCGCCGCACTGCGCTGTCGGAGGGGCAGTACTGAGGGAGCGCCGCACTGCGCTGTCGGAGGGGCGGTACTGAGGGAGCGCCGCACTGTCGGAGGGGCGGTACTGAGGGAGCGCCGTACTGTCGGAGGGGCAGTACTGAGGGAGCGCCGTACTGCGCTGTCGGAGGGGCGGTACTGAGGGAGCGCCGCACTGTCGGAGGGGCGGTACTGAGGGAGCGCCGTACTGTCGGAGGGGCGGTACTGAGGGAGCGCCGTACTGTCGGAGGGGATCGGGCGGGAAAGTGGAGTTGAGGTCGAAGGTCAGCCACGATCGTATTGAATGGTGGAGCAGGCTCGAGGGGCCGAATGGCCGATTCCTGCTCCTATTTCTCATGTTCTCGTGTTCTCTGCGCACTCCCCCAGCCCCCGCCCACCCCGAGTGGCGAGGGCGGGCTGCTCGTTAGAAGTGGCGCGTGCAGGTGTGGGCTTGACGTCTCTGGGTGGCGAGGTGGGTCTGAGCGTGTGTCGTTAGCGTGTGGGGGGGGGCAGCTGTTTCCTGCCCGGGGCCACGTCAACACCTGTGCCCCCTTCAAAGTCCCGGGACTGGCACACAGCCATGGGGGGAGGGGGCACATACATCATCACTGTGCAGTCAGTACACTACACGTTACCCTCCGACAGTACGGCACTCCCTCAGTACCGCCCCTCCGACAGTGCGGCGCTCCCTCAGTACTGCCCCTCCGACAGTGCGGCGCTCCCTCAGCACTGCCCCTCCGACAGTGCGGCGCTCCCTCAGCACTGCCCCTCCGACAGTGCGGCACTCCCTCAGTACCGCCCCTCCGACAGTGCGGCACTCCCTCAGTACTGCACTAGGAGTGTCGGCCTAGATTTTTGTGCTCAAGTCCCTGGAGTGGGACTCGAACCCCCGACCTTCTGACTCAGAGGCGAGAGAGCTGCCCACTGAGCCACGGCTGACATGATAGTGCCTGATCTCCCATCCCGCACTGTCGGGGACCTAACGCCCGGCCTATTGCACTGTCCCGGGTCTCGGGATCACTGCTCTGGGCCCAGGTGGAACAGTCCAGGTTTTGAAGAGAGGGGCTGGGGAGAGGTGGTAGAGAGGGTGAAACGGAGGGGGATTGAGGGAGGAG
>NC_092006.1:7306648-7329516 GCF_044704955.1 Pristiophorus japonicus
TCCATCCCTCTTTCCCTCCCTCCATCCCTCCCCCACTCCCTCCCTCCTCTCTCCCTCTCTCCCTCCATCCCTCAATACCTCTCTCCATCCCTCTCTCCCTCGCTCACTCCCTCCTTCCATCTATCCCGCCTTCCCTCCCTCCCTCCCTCCATCCCTCTTTCCCTCCCTCCATCCCTCCCCACTCCCTCCCTCCATCCCTCCCTCTCTCCCTCCATCCCTCAATACCTCTCTCCATCCCTCCCTCCCTCTCTCCCTCACTCCCTCTCTCCATCTATACCGCCATCCCTCCCTCCCACCCTCCATACCTCCCTCTTTCCATCCCTCCCGCCATCCCTCCCTCTCTCCCTCCCTCCATACCTCCCCACTCTCTCCCTCCCTCCCTCCATCCCTCCCTCCCTCCCCACTCCATCCCTCTCTCTTTCCCTCCCTCCCTTCCTCCCTCCACTCCATCCCTCCCTCTGTTCCCACTCCATCACTCCCTCCATCCCTCATCCCCCACTCCCTCCCTCTCTCCCTCCCCACTCGCTCCATCCCTCCATCCTGCCCTCCCTCTCTCACTCCCTGCCTCCCACATACTTCGCACTATCTGAGTTGCAAATTTCCTCTACACTGTCCCATCAAACACTCCCAGGGCAGGTACAGCACGGGGTTAGATACAGAGTAAAGCTTCCTTCAACACTCACTCCCTCCACCACCGGCGCCCCCTGGCTGCAGTGTGCACCGTCTACAAGATGCACCGCGGCAACTCGCCAAGGCTTCTTCGGCAGCACCTCCCAAACCCGCCACCTCTACCGCCTAGAAGGACAAGGGCAGCAGGTCCATGGGAACACCACCACCTCCACGCTCCCCTCCCAGTCACACACCATCCCGACTTGGAAATATATCGGCCGTTCCTTCATCGTCGCTGGGTCACAATCCTGGAACTCGCTCCCTAACAGCACTGTGGGAGCACCTTCACCACATGGACTGCAGCGGTTCAAGAAGGCGGCTCACCACCACCTCAAGGGGCAATAAATGCCGGCCTTGGCCAGCGATGTCCACATCCCAGGAACGATAAACAATACAGCACAGGGTGCTTTATATTACATGGTGTAAGATATTGTGTGGCACCATTTTCCATGACATAAGGCATTAAGTTATAATCCACAACTGAAGGAAGTTATAATATTCTATTAAATGACGTATTGCAAAGAGTGTATATTATACGACATAACCACATTGTCCGCACACCCCCAGACACGAGACTCCCCAAAGCGAGCGCTCTACTCGGAACTCCTTCACGGCAAGCGAGCCAAAGGTGGGCAGAGGAAACGTTACAAGGGACCACCCTCAAAGCCTCCCTGATAAAGTGCAACATCCCCACCGACACCTGGGAGTCCCTGGGCCCAAAGACCAGTCCGCCCTGAGTGGAGGAAGTGCATCCGGGAGGGCGCTGAGCACCTCGAGTCTCGTCGCCCGAGAGCGTGCAGAAACCGAGCGCAGGCAGCGGAAGGAGCGTGCGGCAAACCAGTCCCACCCTCCCCTTCCCTCAACCACTGTCTGTCCCACCTGTGACAGGGACTGTGGCTCTCGTATTGGACTGTTCAGCCACCCAAGGACTCGTGTTAAGAGTGGAAGCAAGTCTTCCTCGATTCCGAGGGACTGCCTGTGATGATGAAGGCAGAGGGGTGCGTTATAATCTGCTTCTTCGGCAGTTCCTCGGAATCGAGGAAGACTTGCTCCCACTCTTAACAATGAGTCCTTTTGTGGCTGAACAGTCCAATACGAGAGCCACAGTCCCTGTCACAGGTGGGACAGACAGTGGTTGAGGGAAGGGGAGGGTGGGACAGGTTTGCCGCACGCTCCTTCCGCTGCCTGCGCTTGGTTTCTGCACGCTCTCGGCGACGAGACTCGAGGTGCTCAGCGCCCTCCCGGATGCACTTCCTCCACTTGGGGCGGACTGGTCTTTGGGCCCAGGGACTCCCAGGTGTCGGTGGGGATGTTGCACTTTATCAGGGGAGGCCTTGAGGGTGGTCCCTTGTAACGTTTCCTCTGCCCACCTTTGGCTCGTTTACGGCAGAGGGCGTATTATATTACATCGTGTCGAGAGCGCATTATATTTCACATTGTACGGCACAGCAGATGTTATATTTTGGTGACATGCTGCACACATAGAAACATAGAAAATAGGAGCAGGAGTAGGCCATTCGGCCCCTCGAGCCTGCACCGCCATTCAATATGTTCCTGGCTGACCCTCTATCTCAACACCAGATTCCCGCTTTCTCCCCATACCCCTTGATGCCTTTTGTGTCTAGAAATCTATCTATCTCCCTCTTAAATATATTCAGTGACTTGGCCTCCACAGCCTCCTGTGGTAGAGAATTCCACAGGTTCACCTCCCTCGGAGTGAAAACATTTCTCCTCATCTTGGCCCCCAAATTTCCGACCCCGTATCTGTCATGTATGTAACCAGCATACCACTGTAACCCTTGTACAATTGTAACCCTCAGGTAACCACGACATACTGTACATGCTTACTCGAAATGCACACCTTGACCACAGGGGTTGTGCTTGTGGGAGACACTCCTTACCTGGAGATTCAGGTATATCAGGGGAGGTCCCTCGCAGGGCCAGCACTCGTTGGTCCAGGTAATAAAGGTGAAGGTCACAGAGTGACTGTGTCTGCAGTACATGCCTCGTGTGATTATGTTTCAGAGTTAAGGACATAACACCTGGCGACGGGAAACGGGAATCACTGAAACCCAGAGGATGGCCACCGGTAGCTTAGAGGAACGTTACTGTGTGGGTGAAGACTGGGACGATTTTGTGGAGAGACTCCAGCAGACCTTTGTCATGAAGGACTGGCTGGGAGAGGATGCGGCTGACAAGCGGAGGGTGCATCTACTGACAAGCTCCGGGACAAAAACGTACGTGCTGATGAAGGACCTGCTCGCACCCCACAAACCGGCCGACAAGTCTTTTGAAGAGCTCAGCCAGCTGATCAGCGAACACTTAAAACCGGCGAGCGGTATACACATGGCCCGGCACCGGTTCTATACACACCGACGTCGGGAAGGGCAAAACATCTCGGACTTCGTGGCAGACTTGCGGCGCTTGGCCAGCCTCTGTAAGTTCTCAGACGCCTGCAGGGGAGAGATGTTAAGGGATTTTTTTCACTGAGGGCATTAGCCATCTTCAGGAAGCTCATGGAGACCACGGACTTAACTCGAGAAGGGGCAGCATTGAGAGCTCAAACTTTCATAGCGGGGGAAGAAGAGACCAAGCTAATTTACGCGAGTAGCCCATTGGTCCAACGTGGCGACGGACCAAGGAATTGACGTGATAAACGCGGCTCAAGATCTCGCAGTCAGGCAAAGGCATTTTGAAACTGCAGCAGTCAGACAAAGACATTTTGTAACTGCCCCAAGCTGAAACCGACTCGAAGGTGGGCCCCCGACAGGGACAATGGAGAGGGCAGCGGCAATTCACGCCATCAAGGGGACCATTAACACCCACCATCAGAGTGTTTAGAAACAACCAAGGGAACAATCAGAGAGGAATGCCCGCTAACAGTCCTTTTGTGAACAACGATCTCAGCCAATGCTGGAGATGCGGGGGCAGACATTATGCGAAAAGCTGCAAATTCCAGCAGTTCGTCTGTAGGAATTGTAATGCCAGAGGACATTTGGCTAGGGTTTGCAAACAGCCGCTAGCGAGGCTAACGGAGGAATCAGGCGAGGGGCCTGCAGTTCAGGACAATGCCTGGGGTAAAGCCATGGATGCTGAAGTTCAGCGGGTTCATGTGGCTGACGTCCACAGCTCATACGCCAAAACGCCACCCGTGATGATGTAAGTTTTATTGAATGGCATCCCGGTGCGCATGGAGCTGGACACGGGAGCTCGCCAGTCCCTCATGAGTGCCCAACAATTTGAGAAACTATGGCCACACAGAGCTAGCAGGCCCAAACTGGAACGAATTAATACGCAGCTACGGACGTACACCCAAGAGATCATCCCAGTGCTGGGCAGTGCAAACGTGGTGGTACCGCACAATGGGTCACAGAACCGGCTGCCACTCTGGATTGTCCCGGGAAATGGCCCCGCACTCTCGGGAAGGAGCTGGCTAGCCGGGATGAACTGGAAATGGGGGGGATGTGCAGGCCATTTCATCTGTGGAGCGAAGCTCATGTTCACAGGTCCTCCAAAAATTCGGGTCGCTCTTTCAACCCGGTGTCGGAACGTTCAAGGGCACCAAAGTAGTGATACGCATCACCCCGGACGCCAGGCCAGTGCACCACAAAGCCAGAGCGGTGCCGTACGTGATGCGTGAGAAAATAGAGAGTGAACTGGACAGGCAGCTCAGAGAGGGCATAATTTCGCCCGTTGAATTCAGCGACTGGGCAAGTCCCATTGTTCCCGTCCTTAAAGCGGGCGGCTCGGTTCGGATCTGCGGTGACGACAAAGCCACCATCAACCGAGTGTCCCTGCAGGACCAATACCCGCTCCCGAGGGCGGAGGACCTTTTTGGCAGGTGGCAAGCTGTTCACTAAATTGGACCTCACTTCGGCCTACATGACAGTATCCTGAGACTGTGTGACCCCTTGTTCTAGACTTCCCAGCCCCGGGGGAAACATCCACCCCGCATCCAGTCTGTCCAACCCCGTCAGAATTTTATACGTCTCAATGAGATCCCCTCTCATTCTTCTAAACTCCAGAGAATACAGGCCCAGTCGACCCAATCTCTCCTCGTACGACAGTCCTGCCATCCCAGGAATCGGTCTGGTGAACCTTCGCTGCACTCCCTCTGTGGCAAGTATATCCTTCCTTAGGTAAGGAGACCCAAACTGTGCACAGTACTCCAGGTGCGGCCTCACCAAGGCCCTGTATAACTGTAGTAAGACATCCTTGCTCCTGTAGGCAGTGAAAAGATTTAGTACCGAATTCTCAAGGGCTTTATTTAAACACGTCAACAAACTGTCAACAAAGAAACTGGATAACGCACAATCAGTATTAATACGCAAGCCTTAGGAGTCATTGTGAGCACTTGGTGCATTTATATCTAAATGAAAAGATATCATTCACTTTGATAGCAACATAGAAACATAGAAAATAGGTGCAGGAGCAGGCCATTCGGCCCTTCGAGCCTGCACCACCATTCAATGAGTTCATGGCTGAACATGCAACTTCAGTACCCCATTCCTGCTTTCTCGCCATACCCCTTGATCCCCCGAGTAGTAAGGACTTCATCTAACTCCTTTTTGAATATATTTAGTGAATTGGCCTCAACAACTTTCTGTGGTAGAGAATTCCACAGGTTCACCACTCTCTGGGTGAAGAAGTTTCTCCTCATCTCGGTCCGAAATGTGTAAGCGAATCAACGCTAATTAAGGTTTGCACGTTACTCTGGGTGTAAATTCCTGCTGCACATTACTGAAAGGAAAGACTTGCATTTATATAGCGCCTTTCACGGCCACCGGACGTCCCAAAGCGCTTTACAGCCAACGAAGTACTTTACATAACAACATAACATAAGAAATAGGAGCAGGAGTCGGCCATTCGGCCCCTCGAGCCTGCTCCGCCATTTAATACGATCATGGCTGATCTGATCATGGACTCAGCTCCACTTCCCTGCCCACTCCCCATAACCCTTCACTCCCTTATCGCTCAAAAATCTGTCTATTTCTGTCTTAAATGTATTCAATGTCCCGGCTTCCACAGCTCTCTGGGGCAGAGAATTCCACAGATTTGCAACCCTCTGAGAGAAGAAATTCCTCCTCATCTCAGTTTTAAATGGGCGGCCCCTTATTCTAAGACCATGCCCTCTAGTTCTAGTCTCCCCCGTCAGTGGAAACATCCTCTCTACATCCACCTTGTCGAGCCCCCTCATAATCTTATATGTTTCGATAAGATCACCTCTCATTCTTCTGAACTCCAATGAGTAGAGGCCCAACCTACTCAACCTTTCCTCAAAATTCAACCCCCTCATCTCAGGAATCAACCGAGTGAACCTTCTCTGAACTGCCTCCAAAGCAAGTATATCCTTTCATAAATATGGAAACCAAAACTGCACGCAGTACTCCAGGTGTGGCGTCACCAATACCCTGTATAACTGTAGCAAGACTTCCCTGCTTTTATACTCCATCCCCTTTGCGATAAAGGCCAAGATACCATTGGCCTTCCTGATCACTTGCTGTACCTGCATACTATCCTTTTGTGTTTCATGCACAGGTACCCCCAGGTCCCGCTGTACTGCGGCACTTTGCAATCTTTCTCCATTTAAATAATAACTTGCTCTTTGATTTTTTTTTCTGCCAAAATGGATAACCTCACACTTTCCCACATTATACTCCATCTGCCAAATTTTTGCCCACTCACTTAGTCTGTCTATGGCCTTTCACAAATGTGTAGTCACTGTTGCAGTGTGGGAAACGCGGCAGCTCAAATTGCACACAGCAAGCTCCCACACACAGCGATGTGATAATGACCCGGATCATCTGTTTCAGTGACGTTGGTTCAGGGATAAATATTGGCCCCAGGACACCGGGGAGAACTCCCCCTGCTCTTCTTCCAATAGTGGCCCCGGGATCTTTTACATCCACCCAAGAGGGCAGATGGGGCCTCGGTTTAATGTCTCAGTCCTGCGCGTGAACCTGAGTGTGACTCTTGCTGTACATTACTCTGCTAGTATGTCAGTCCAAACGTAACTCCCTCCCGGCTGCATAGGAGCGGCTTGTCTGTTAGCTTCAGTCTTGTGTGAAATGGAGGCGGACGTATGGGGAGAGGGTGTCCCTTGTAACGTTTCCTCTGCCCACCTTTGGCTCGTTTGCCGTGAAGGAGTTCCGAGTAGAGCGCTCGCTTTGGGAGTCTCGTGTCGGGGGCATGCGGACAATGTGGCCCTGCCCAGCGGAGCTGATCGAGTGTGGTCAGTGCTTCGATGCTGGGGATGTTGGCCTGGTCGAGGATGCTAACGTCCTCAAAGCCTCCCCTGATAAAGTGCAACATCCCCACCGACACCTGGCAGTCCCTGGCCAAAGGCCAGTCCGCCCTAAGTGGAGGAAGTGCATCCGGGAGGGCGCTGAGCACCTCGAGTCTTGTCGCCGAGAGCGTGCAGAAACCAAGCGCAGGCAGCGGAAGGAGCGTGCGGCAAACCAGTCCCACCCTCCCCTTCCCTCAACCACTGTCTGTCCCACGTGTGACAGGGACTGTGGTTCTCGTATTGGACTGTTCAGTCACCTAAGGACTCATGTTAAGAGTGGAAGCAAGTCTTCCTCGATTCCGAGGGACTGCCTGTGATGATGGGGTAGATATTGGAGGCTGAGTTGGAAAGGTAGAGTTGTATAATTTGGGCTGTTTTATTGCAGCATCATGCACTTAAAAAAGCTAAGAGCATGATCATGAAAGTATTTGTTCAATAGTTCATGTTTAAAAAACAGTAAATTAGAGTTTTTATAAAGTTTGCAAACTTTCAATGCGTGGTTAAACACAGAAACATAGAAAATAGGTGCAGGAGTAGGCCATTCGGCCCTTCGAGCCTGCACCACCATTCAATATGATCATGGCTGATCATTCCCTCAGTACCCCATTCCTGCTTTCTCTCCATACCCCTTGATCCCTTTAGCCGTAAGGGCCAGATCTAACTCCCTTTTGAATATATCCAACGAACTGGACTCAACAACTTTTTGCGGTAGAGAATTCCACAGGTTCACAATTCTCTGGGTGAAGAAGTTTCTCCTCATCTCGGTCCTAAATGGCTTACCCCTTATCCTTAGACTGTGTGACCCCTGGTTCTGGACTTCCCCAACATCGGGAACATTCTTCCTGCATCTAACCTGTCCCGTCCCGTCAGAATTTTATATGTTTCGATGAGATCTCCTCTCATTCTTCTAAAATCTATAGCGATTTATTATTTAAGGTATAGTTTAAGGTTCACTCGGTTGATTCCGGGGATGAGGGGGGTTGTCTTACGAGGAAAGGTTGAGCAGGTTGGGCCTCTGCTCATTGGAGTTTAGAAGAATGAGAGGTGATCTTATCGAAACATGTAAGATTCTGAGGGGGCTCGACAAGCTGGATGCAGAGAGGATGTTTCCCCTTGTGGGGGAATCTAGGGGGTATAGTTTCAGAGCCATTTAAAACTGAGATGAGGAGGAATTTCTTCTCTCAGAGGGTGGTGACTCTGTGGAATTCGCTGCCTCAGAGAGCTGTGGAGGTTGAAAGGTTGAAAGGTAGAAAATAGGGGCAGGAGCAGGCCATTCGGCCCTTCGAGCCTGCACCACCATTCAATACGATCACGGCTGATCATGCAACTTCAGTACCCCACTCCTGCTTTCTCACCATGCCCCTTGTATTGAAGGTGGGGACAGACACAGATTTTTGAGCGATAGGGGCCTGAAGGGATCTGGAGAGCGGGCGGGGAAGGGAGGGGGAGTTGAGTGCAGGACCAGACCAGCCGCGGTCTGGCTCGAGGGGCGGAACGGCCGAGTCCTGCTCCAAATTCTCGTCTGTTGTCGAGATCACAGAGCCCAGGAATGAGTTTCACAATGTGTCAGCGCAGCTCTCCGACCTTCCTGTGTGGGTCTTCAATTACTCACTCGACAATGTGATTGCCAGTAAAACTCTGGGTTCAGCTCCCCTGCCCTGCCAGTAAGCGCGTCTGTCTGAGGTTTCAGCTCACGGGCTGCTGAGATCAGCCTTACCTTACGCACGATCCTGCTCTGGGGGGAGAGGGGGCGGCTGGTTGAATTGAAATGATGAACGGCGGTTCTGTGCAACTTGTGTGGTTTTTCCCTCCCAACCCAATAACCTCTTGAGAGTCCAAATGAAACAAAGACTTGCATTTAAAGAGCGCCTTTCACAACGTCAGGACGTCCCGAAGTATTTTTTTTTGTAAAGTGTGCTCACTGTTGTATTGTGGGAAACGCGGCAGCCAATTTGCGCACAGCAAGCTCCCACACACAGCGATGTGATAATGAGCCGGATCGTCTGGTTTTTTTTCGCGATAAAGGGATAAATATTGGCCCCAGGACACCGGGGAGAACTCCCCCCTGCTCTTCTTCCAAATGGTGCCAGCGGGATCGTTTATGTTCGAGTCCCACTCCTGGGACTTGAGCACGTAATCCAGGCCAACACTCCCAGTGCGGTGCTGAGGGAGCGCCGTACTGCGCTGTCAGAGGGGCAGTGCTGAGGGAGCGCCGTACTGCGCTGTAGGAGGGGCAGTACTGAGGGAGCTCCGCACTGTCGGAGGGGCAGTGCTGAGGGAGCGCCGCACTGTCGGAGGGGCAGTGCTGAGGGAGCGTCGTACTATCGGGGGGGCAGTGCTGAGGGAGCGCCGCACTGTCGGAGGGGCAGTACTGAGGGAGCGCCGCACTGTCGGAGGGGCAGTGCTGAGGGAGCGCCGCACTGTCGGAGGGGCAGTGCTGAGGGAGCGTCGTACTATCGGGGGGGCAGTGCTGAGGGAGCGCCGCACTATCGGGGGGGCAGTGCTGAGGGAGCGCCGCACTATCGGGGGGGCAGTGCTGAGGGAGCGCCGCACTGTCGGAGGGGCAGTGCTGAGGGAGCGCCGCACTGTCGGAGGTGCCGTCTTTCACTTGGGATGCTAAACCGAGGCCCCGTCTGCTTGTTAAAGGATCCCATGAACACTATTCATAAGAACATAAGAAATAGGAGCAGGAGTCGGCCATTCGGCCCCTCGAGCCTGCTCCGCCATTTAATACGATCATGGCTGATCCGATCATGGACTCAGCTCCACTTCCCCGCCCGCTCCCCATAACCCTTCACTCCCTTAGCGCTCAAAAATCTGTCTATATCCGCATTAAATTTATTCAATGTCCCAGCCTCCACAGCTCTCTGGGGCAGCGAATTCCACAGATTTACAACCCTCTGAGAGAAGAAATTCCTCCTCATCTCAGTTTTAAATGGGCGGCCCCTTATTTTAAGACCATGCCCCCTAGTTCTAGTCTCCCCCATCAGTGGAAACATCCTCTCTGCATCCACCTTGTCGAGCCCCCCTCATAATCTTATACATTTCGATAAGGTCACCTCTCATTCTTCTGAATTCCAATGAGTAGAGGCCCAACCTCCTCAACCTTTCCTCATAAGTCAACCCCCTCATCCCCGGAATCAACCGAGTGAACCTTCTCTGAACAGCCTCCAATGCAAGTATATCCTTTCTTAAATACGGAGACCAAAACTGCACGCAGTACTCCAGGTGTGGCCACAGTAAGATGTTTTTTCCTGGATAACATTCCTTCTTCAACCTACATCACCATTAGTCTGGGCGCGGAGGAGGTTTACTAGAATGGTACCAGGGATGACAGATTTCAGCTATGAGGCCGATTATCCTTCACATGATTCCGGTTTTAATTCAATGCCCTTCAGCCTTGCTCATTATTTATTCCAGGAGCCTTGAAAGCCCAGGTAATGACTGACCAAAACAGACCACACCTTGCAAACTGGGCCGTGAACAGTTCAATCCTTCACACACACCGTTTCAGAGAGGGGGCAGTGTGGAGAGAGGGACTGTGAGAGAAAGAGAGACAGACAGAAAGAGAGAGAGAGACAGAGAGAGAGAGAGAGACAGAGAGAGAAAGATAGACAGAGAGAGACAGAGAGACAGGGAGGGAGAGAGAAAGAGAGAGACAGAGAGCGACAGACAGACAGAGAGAGAGAGAGATAGACAGAAAGAGAGAGAGACAGACAGAAATAGAGAGACAGAGAGAGAGAGAGGAAGAGAGAGAGAGAGAGAGAGACAGAGAGAGAGAGAAAGGGAGAGACAGAGACAGAGAGAGAGAGAGAGAGAGAGAAAGGGAGGCAGAGAGGCAGATAGACAGAGAGAGAGAGATAGACAGAGAGAGAGAGAGAGAAAGAGATAGACAGAGAGAGATAGACAGAGAGACAGAGAGGGAGAGAGAAAGAGAGAGAGAGAGACAGACAGACAGACAGAGAGAGACAGAAAGAGAGAAAGGGAGCGACAGAGAGACAGAGAGAGAGAGAGAAAGGGAGAGACAGAGAGAGAAACAGAGAGAGAGAGAAAGAGAGAGAGAAAGCGAGAGAGAGAAAGAAAAAGAGAAACACAGCGAGAAAGAGTGAGAGATAGAGAAAAAGAGCGAGAAACAGTGAGAGAGAGAGAGACAGGAAGAGGAAAAAGAGAATGAGAAAGAGAGAAATGAGCGAGAGGGGAAAATGAGAGAGAAATGGGAGGGAAAAACAGAGAGAAACAGAGAGAGAACGCGACAGAAAAGACAGAGAGAGAGAAATAGAGAGAGGGAAAAAGGTGAGAGAGTAAAACAGAGAGAGAGAGAGCGAGAGAAAGAGAAGCAGAGCGAGAGTTAAAAGGACTGAGACAGTGAAACAGTGAATATCGTCAGTCAGGTGAATGGGAGCAGGAGGGAGAATATAGGGACTTTCACACCATTTACTGTACTGAAACAGCTTTGCATATATTCAAATCAGAAAGCTGTGGGTTTCATCAGCAAGATTAGTGTGGGATCTGTCATTTCTTTATCTTGCTCTTCTGAATTCACCGACTCTCACTGGGGTACGGGCCCCACACACACTGACTCTCACTGGGGTACAGTCCCACACACACTGACTGTCACTGGGGTACGTGTCCCACACACACTGACTCTCACTGGGGTACGTGTCCCACACACACTGACTCTCACTGGGGTACGTGTCCCACACACACTGACTCTCACTGGGGTACGTGTCCCACACACACTGACTCTCACTGGGGTACGTGTCCCACACACACTGACTCTCACTGGGGTACGGGTCCCACACACACTGACTCTCACTGGGGTACAGTCCCACACACATTGACTCTCACTGGGGTACAGTCCCACACACACTGACTTTCACTGGGGTACGGGTCCCTCACACACACTGACTCTCACTGGGGTACGGGTCCCACACACACTGACTCTCACTGGGGTACGGGTCCCACACACACTGACTCTCACTGGGGTACGGGTCCCACACACACACTGACTCTCACTGGGGTACGGGCCCCACACACACTGACTCTCACTGGGGTACGGGTCCCACACACACACTGACTCTCACTGGGGTACGGGTCCCACACACACTGACTCTCACTGGGGTACAGTCCCACACACACTGACTCTCACTGGGGTACGGGTCCCACACACACTGACTCTCACTGGGGTACGGGTCCCACACACACTGACTCTCACTGGGGTACAGTCCCTCACACACTGACTCTCACTGGGGTACGGGTCCCACACACACTGACTCTCACTGGGGTACAGTCCCACACACACTGACTCTCACTGGGGTACGGGTCCCACACACACACTGACTCTCACTGGGGTACGGGTCCCACACACACTGACTCTCACTGGGGTACGGGTCCCACACACACTGACTCTCACTGGGGTACGGGTCCCACACACACTGACTCTCACTGGGGTACAGGTCCCACACACACTGACTCTCACTGGGGTACGGGTCCCACACACACTGACTCTCACTGGGGTACAGTCCCACACACACTGACTCTCACTGGGGTACGGGTCCCACACACACTGACTCTCACTGGGGTACAGTCCCACACACACTGACACTCACTGGGGTACAGTCCCACACACACTGACTCTCACTGGGGTACGGGTCCCACACACACTGACTCTCACTGGGGTACGGGTCCCACACACACTGACTCTCACTGGGGTACAGGTCCCACACACACTGACTCTCACTGGGGTACGGGTCCCACACACACTGACTCTCACTGGGGTACAGTCCCACACACACTGACTCTCACTGGGGTACGGGTCCCACACACACTGACTCTCACTGGGGTACGGGTCCCACACACACACTGACTCTCACTGGGGTACAGTCCCACACACACTGACTCTCACTGGGGTACGGGCCCCACACACACTGACTCTCACTGGGGTACGGGTCCCACACACACCGACTCTCACTGGGGTACGGGTCCCACACACACACTGACTCTCACTGGGGTACGGGTCCCACACACACTGACTCTCACTGGGGTACGGGTCCCACACACACTGACTCTCACTGGGGTACGGGTCCCACACACACACTGACTCTCACTGGGGTACGGGTCCCACACACACACTGACTCTCACTGGGGTACGGGCCCCACACACACTGACTCTCACTGGGGTACGGGCCCCACACACACTGTGGCGGGCGCCGGTCGAAATGCCAACGGGCCGGCACAGGAACGATGGGCCGAATGGCCTCGCTGTTGTGCTGCGCGGTGGTCGGATGTGGTCCGATTGGGGCGGGAGGGGGCGGCGAATGAATAATTCAGCTCTGGTCGACATCCCGTGGTAGCCTCCACGACCAGCGAGAGAGAGAGAGAGAGAGAGAGAGAGAAAAAAAACCGAGCTGTCAAGAGCCGAGGTGTTAACCTGTACGGTTCAAGAATGACTCATTCGAACCCTCGCCTTTCATCTGCTCCGGCGGGGGCAGTGCCGGCTGAAGGCTCGGCTGCCAGGGCCGTCCGGCGACTGGGGCGGGCGGGGGGGGGAGAGGAGGGAGGGGGCGGGAGGAGAGGGGGAGGGGCGCGGAGGGAGAGGGGGAAGGAGTTGGCAGCGGAGGATGAAGGAGGGGCGGAAGTTAGGCCCCCGCCGGGTTGGCTCGGCAAATTGCGCAGTCAGCAGCAGACACAGGCCTGAACTCGCCCCACACACACACAGCAGGATGTACGCCGCTTCCAGTCATCGCCAGGCACACGTTTGTGCAAATAAATACAACGCCAAAGCGACTTCCGTTGACCCTGTTTCACTCGCACCGCGGGGCCTTTGAACGGGGGCAGGGGAATCGCTAACACATTCCGTTCGGCCCATCGGGCCTTGTGTTGGCTCCGGAGCCTTGGGGGGCGGGGGGGCGCGGGGAAACGATGCCTTGGCGGCATTTCCATCTCCGTAGCCGCCTGTAGCGGGGGCTTCCCAATCCTCTCCCCGCTATTCCACCACCGCCAATGGCTTCGCTGGGCCCGAGGCGTGAACCGTGGCTCCAGTGGGCCGCACTCTCGCCTCTCGCTCCGAAGGTTGTGGGTTTCAGTCCCTCGCAGCAGGCTTGAGCCTGTACAATCGAGCGCTGAGGGAGCGCCGTACTGCGCTGTCGGAGGGGCAGTATTGAGGGAGCGCCGTACTGCGCTGTCGGAGGGGCGGTACTGAGGGAGCGCCGCACTGCGCTGTCGGAGGGGCGGTACTGAGGGAGCGCCGCACTGCGCTGTCGGAGGGGCGGGGCTGAGGGAGCGCCGCACTGCGCTGTCGGAGGGGCAGTACTGAGGGAACGCCGCACTGCGCTGTCGGAGGGGCAGTGCTGAGGGAGCGCCGTACTGCGCTGTCGGAGGGGCGGTACTGAGGGAGCGCCGTACTGCGCTGTCGGAGGGGCAGTGCTGAGGGAGCGCCGTACTGCGCTGTCGGAGGGGCGGTACTGAGGGAGGAGGAGGTGAGTGTAGGGTAATTGTACGAGTGATGGAGGCACGTTCTCAGTGGCGTGATTAACCGAGATGGAAAGTAAGACTAAATATCGGCCGGGGGGGAGGGGCAGAGACGAGAATGAAACTAACATTTAAATGATTTCTGTTGCTAAAACAGCCCCGGTCCATGAATCAGTCGTGTGCCTCACTGACTTAAGCCAGGGTTTCAGCAAATTTGGCCGAAAGGGAGAGAGAGAGGGGGAGGCAGATGTGAAAGAGGGGATAGACGAAGGGAGAGCAAAAAAGACGACAGAGTGAGTGTGAAGGAAGGTAGACAGAGAGAGAGAGAGAGAGAGAGACAGAGAGGGGACGGAGAGAGAGAGAAAATCATAGAAACATAGAAACATAGAAAATAGGTGCAGGAGCAGGCCATTCGGCCCTTCTAGCCTGCACCACCATTCAATGAGTTCATGGCTGAACATGCAACTTCAGTACCCCCTTCCTGCTTTCTCGCCATACCCCTTGATCCCCCGAGTAGTAAGGACTTCATCTAACTCCTTTTTGAATATATTTAGTGAATTGGCCTCAACAACTTTCTGTGGTAGAGAATTCCACAGGTTCACCACTCTCTGGGTGAAGAAGTTTCTCCTCATCTCGGTCCGAAATGGCTTACCCCTTATCCTTAGACTGTGTCAAAAAATTCCAGAAGATTTGTCAAGCATGATTTCCCTTTCACAAATCCATGCTGACTTGGACCTATCATGTCACCTCTTTCCAAATGCACTGCTATGACATCCTTAATAATTGATTCCATCATTTTACCCACTACCGATGTCAGGCTGACCGGTCTATAATTCCCTGTTTTCTCTCTCCCTCCTTTTTTAAAAAGTGGGGTTACATTGGCTACCATCCACTCCATAGGAACTGATCCAGAGTCAATGGAATGTTGGAAAATGACTGTCAATGCATCCGCTATTTCCAAGGGCACCTCCTTAAGTACTCTGGGATGCAGTCCATCAGGCCCTGGGGATTTATCGGCCTTCAATCCCATCAATTTCCCCAACACAATTTCCCGACTAATAAGAATTTCCCTCAGTTCCTCCTCCTTACTAGACCCTCCGACCCCTTTTATATCCGGAAGGTTATTTGTGTCATCCTCAGTGAATACCGAACCAAAGTACTTGTTCAATTGGTCCGCCATTTCTTTGTTCCCCGTTATGACTTCCCCTGATTCTGACTGCAGGGGACCTACGTTTGTCTTTACTAACCTTTTTCTCTTTACATATCTATAGAAACTTTTGCAATCCGTCTTAATGTTCCCTGCAAGCTTCTTCTCGTACTCCATTTTCCCTGCCCTAATCAAACCCTTTGTCCTCCTCTGCTGAGTTCTAAATTTCTCCCAGTCCCCGGGTTCGCTGCTATTTCTGGCCAATTTGTAGGCCACTTCCTTGGCTTTAATACTATCCCTGATTTCCCTTGATAGCCACGGTTGAGCCACCTTCCCTTTTTTATTTTTATGCCAGACAGGAATGTACAATTGTTGTAGTTCATCCATGCGGTCTCTAAATGTCTGCCATTGCCCATCCACAGTCAACCCCTTCAGTATCATTCGCCAATCTATCCTAGCCAATTCACGCCTCATACCTTCAAAGTTACCCTTCTTTAAGTTCTGGACCATGGTCTCTGAATTAACTGTTTCATTCTCCATCCTAATGCAGAATTCCACCATATTATGGTCACTCTTCCCCAAGGGGCCTCGCACAATGAGATTGCTAATTAATCCTCTCTCATTACACAACACCCAGTCTAAGATGGCCTCCCCCCTAGTTGGTTCCTCGACATATTGGTCTAAAAAACCATCCCTTATGCACTCCAGGAAATCCTCCTCCACCGTATTGCTTCCAGTTTGGTTAGCCCAATCTATGTGCATATTAAAGTCACCCATTATAACTGCTACACCTTTATTGCATGCACCCCTAATTTCATGTTTGATGCCCTCCCCAACATCACTACTACTGTTTGGAGGTCTGTACACAACTCCCACTAACGTTTTTTGCCCTTTGGTGTTCTGCAGCTCTACCCATATAGATTCCACATCATCCAAGCTAATGTCTTTCCTAACTATTGCATTAATCTCCTCTTTAACCAGCAATGCTACTCCACCTCCTTTTTGTTTTATTCTATCTTTCCTGAATGTTGAATACCCCTGGATGTTGAGTTCCCAGCCCTGATCATCCTGGAGCCACGTCTCCGTAATCCCAATCACATCATATTTGTTAACATCGATTTGCACAGTTAATTCATCCACCTTATTGCGGATACTCCTTGCATTAAGACACAAAGCCTTCAGGCTTGTTTTTTTAACACCCTTTGTCCTTTTAGAATTTTGCTGTACAGTGGCCCTTTTTGTTCTTTGCCTTGGGTTTCTCTGCCCTCCACTTTTCCTCATCTCCTTTCTGTCTTTTGCTTTTGCCTCCTTTTTGTTTCCCTCTGTCTCCCTGCATTGGTTCCCATCCCCCTGCCATATTAGTTTAACTCCTCCCCAACAGCACTAGCAAACACTCCCCCTAGGACATTGGTTCCGGTCCTGCCCAGGTGCAGACCGTCCGGTTTGTACTGGTCCCACCTCCCCCAGAACCGGTTCCAATGCCCCAGGACAGACAGACAGACAGACAGAAGCAGAGATTGAGAGAGAGAGAGATGGAGACAAATGTTGGTGAAAGTGAGAGAGGGAATAAAAGACCTGCATTTCTATAGCGCCTTTCACGACCGCCGGACGTCCCAAAGCGCTTTACAGCCAATGAAGTACTTTTGGAGTGTGGTCGCTGTTGTATTGTGGGAAACGCGGCAGCTCAATTTGCGCACAGCAAGCTCCCACACACAGCAATGTGATAATGACCCGGATCATCTGTTTTAGTGATGTTGGTTGAGGGATAAATATTGGCCCCAGGACACCGGGGAGAACTCCCCCTGCTCTTCTTCCAATAGTGGCCCCGGGATCTTTTACATCCACCCGAGAGGGCAGACGGGGCCTCGGTTTAACGTCTCATCCGAAAGACGGCACCTCCAACAGTGCGGCGCTCCCTCAGTACTGCCCCTCCGACAGTGCGGCGCTCCCTCAGTACAGCCCCTCCGACAGTGCGGCACTCCCTCAGTACCGCCCCTCCGACAGTGCGGCGCTCCCTCAGTACTGCCCCTCCGACAGTACGGCGCTCCCTCAGTACCGCCCCTCCGACAGTGCGGCACTCCCTCAGCACTGCACTGGGAATGTTGGCCTGGATTTATGAGCTCAAGTTTCTGAAGTGGGACTTGAACCTACAACCTTTAGACTCAGAGATGAGAGAGAGGGTGGGTAACCAGAGGGACACAGATTGACGATAATCGGCGATGGAACCAGAGGGGGAGATGGGGAGAATGTGTTTTTGACGCAGCGAGTTGTTGTGATCGGGAATGCGCTGCCTGAAAGGGCGGTGGGAGCAGATTCAATCGGGACTTTCAAACTGGGCAATTGGGTAAATACCGGAAGGGGGGAAATGTGCCGGGCTGTGGGGAAAGAGCAGGGGGGAGTGGGACTGATTGGATCACTCTGTCACAGAGCCGGCACAGCACGGGCTCCATGGGCCCAATGGGATCCTCCTGTGCGGCGAGATTCAGTAACAGTAAGACTGAGCAATGTGGCCGAATCAATTCCTGATCTCAGATGTGTTGCCTAATGTCACTTCCTCTTCCTCCCTCTCTCCTTATCTCTCTTTCTCAATCACTTTCTCTCTATCCCTCTCTCTCTCTCTCCCTCTCTCTCTCTCATTTTCATTGTCCCTCTATTTCTTTCTCTCTCCCTCTCTCTCCTCTCTCTCTCTCTTTTCCCTTTCTCTCTCTCTCCCTCTATCTATTTCTCTCTCTCCCTTTCTCTCTCTCCCTCTCTATTTCTCTCTATCTCTCCATCTCTCTCTCTCTTTTCCCTTTCTCTCTCCCCCTCCATTTCTCATTATCTCTCTATCTCTTCCCCTCTCATTCCGCTCTCTCTCTCCCTCTCCTTCTCTCTCTTTCCTCTCTCTCTCTATCTATTTCTCTCACTATCGCTCCATTTCCTCTCATTTCTCTCTCTCTCTCCTTCTCTCTCTCTCTCTCCTTTCTCTCTCTCTATCTATTTCTCTCACTATCGCTCCATTTCCTCTCATTTCTCTCTCTCTCGCTCCTTCTCTCTCTCCTTCTCTCTCTCTCTTTTCCCTTTCTCTCCCTCTATCTATTTCTCTCATTTCTCTCTCTCTCTCTCTCCTTCTCTCTCTCTCTCTCTTTTCCCTTTCTCTCTCTCTATCTATTTCTCACATTTCTCTCTCTCTCTCTCTCTCCTTCTCTCTCTCTCTCATTTCCCTTTCTCTCTCTCTATCTATTTCTCTCATTTCTCTCTCTCTCTCTCCTTCTCTCTCTCTCTTTTCCCTTTCTCTCTCTCTATCTATTTCTCTCATTTCTCTCTTTCTCTCTCTCTCTCCTCTCTCTCTCTCTTTTCCCTTTCTCTCTCTATCTATTTCTCTCATTTCTCTCTCTCTCTCTCCTTCCCTCTCCTTCTCTCTCTCTCTCTCTCTCTCCTTTCCCTTTCTCTCTCTATCTATTTCTCTCATTTCTCTCTCTCTCTCTCTCTCCTTCTCTCTCTCTCTCTCTTTTCCCTTTCTCTCTCTCTATTTCTCTCATTTCTCTCTCTCTCTCTCTCTCCTTCTCTCTCTCTCTCTCTTTTCCCTTTCTCTCTCTCTATCTATTTCTCTCATTTCTCTCTCTCTCTCTCTCCTTCTCTCTCTCTCTCTCTCTCTTTTCCCTTTCTCTCTCTCGATCTGTTTCTCTCATTATCTCTCTTTTCTCTGCGAGACGTTCGGTGTGAAGTGCTGCAGCTCGCGACAGCCCCTGGGTTTTTTGGTTAACACGTCTGACCCCGCTGGAGGCCACAGACGCAGCAGCTGCTGAGCGAGGAATTGACGCCTCTCCCACAGAAACCAAACCTTCGGCAGTGTCGGCAGGGCGCAGTCAGGGCCCGAGCCTCACTGCACACACCAGCACCGCACCTGGGGGCCAGCGCAGGGAGCCGGGGACCCTCGCCCTGCCCCCCGCGACCCAGACTCCCCAACTCCTCTGCCCTGTCTGCTCCCCTGAGTGTCGGCCCTGGCTCAGTGAGCAGCACTCTCGCCTCTGAGTCAGAGTGGTTGTGGGTTCGAGCCCCACTCCAGGGACTTGAGCACAAAATCCAGGCTGACACTCCCAGTGCAATGCTGAGGGAGCGCCGCACTGCGCTGTCGGAGGGGCAGTACTGAGGGAGCGCCGTACTGTCGGAGGGGCAGTACTGAGGGAGCGCCGTACTGCGCTGTCGGAGGGGCAGTACTGAGGGAGCGCCGTACTGCGCTGTCGGAGGGGCAGTACTGAGGGAGCGCCGTACTGCGCTGTCGGAGGGGCAGTACTGAGGGAGCACCGCACTGCGCTGTCGGAGGGGCAGTACTGAGGGAGCGCCGCACTGCGCTGTCGGAGGGGCGGTACTGAGGGAGTGCCGTACTGCGCTGTCGGAGGGGCGGTACTGAGGGAGCGCCGCACTGCGCTGTCGGAGGGGCGGTACTGAGGGAGCGCTGTACTGCGCTGTCGGAGGGGCGGTACTGAGGGAGCGCCGCACTGCGATGTCGGAGGGGCAGTACTGAGGGAGCGCCGCACTGCGCTGTCGGAGGGGCAGTACTGAGGGAGCGCCGCACTGTCGGAGGGGCAGTACTGAGGGAGCGCCGCACTGTCGGAGGGGCCGTCTTTTGGATGAGACGTTAAACCGAGGCCCCGTCTGCCCTCTCGGGTGGATGTAAAAGATCACGGGGCCACTATTGGAAGAAGAGCAGGGGGAGTTCTCCCCGGTGTCCTGGGGCCAATATTTATCCCTCGACCAACATCACTAAAACAGATGATCCGGGTCATTATCACATCGCTGTGTGTGGGAGCTTGCTGTGCGCAAATTGAGCTGCCGCGTTTCCCACAATACAACAGTGACCACACTCCAAAAAAAGTACTTCATGGGCTGTGAGGCGCTTTGAGACATCCGGTGGTCGTGAAAGTGGCTATATAAATTCAAATCTTTCTTTCTTAATAATCTTGAAAACTTCGATCAATCACCTCCTAAATTCCCGGGAATACAGCCCGGATCTGTGCAATCTCCCCTCGTAACTTAACCCTTGGGAGTCCGGGTCTCATTCTGCTGAACCTACGCGGCACTCCCTCCGAGGCCAATCTATCCTCCCCACGGTGTAGTGCCCAGGACTGCTCGCAGTGCTCCAGGTGTGGTCTAACCAGGACTCTGTACAGCTGCAGCATAACTCTTACCCCCTCGTACTACAGTTTCGAAGAATGAGAGGTGATCTCATTGAAACATACAACATTCTTACAGGGTTTGACAGGGTAGATGCAGGGAGGGTGTTTCCCACGGGCTGGGGAGTCTCGAACCAGGGGGTCACACAGTCTCAGGATAAGGGCTCGGCCATTGAGGACTGAGATGAGGAGGAATTTCTTCCCTCAAAGGGTGATGAATCTTTGGAATTCTCTGCCCCGGAGGGCTGTGGAGGGTCAGTCGTTGAGTATATTCAAGGCTGAGATCGAGAGATTTGGAAAGTGTGAGGTCATGCACTTTGGCATAAAATAATCAAAGAGCAAATTATTATTTAAATGGAGGACGATTGCAAAGTGCCGCAGTACAGCGGGACCTGGGGGTACTTGTGCATGAACCACAAAAGGATAGTATGCAGGTACAGCAAGTGATCAGGAAGGCCGATGGAATCTTGGCCTTTATTGCAAAGGGGGATGGAGTATAAAAGCAGGGAAGTCTTGCTCCAGTTATACAGGGTATTGCTGAGGCCACACCTGGAGTACTGCGTGCAGTTTTGGTTTCCATATTTACGAAAGGATATACTTGCTTTGGAGGCAGTTCAGAGAAGGTTCACTCGGTTGATTCCGGGGATGAGGGGTTGACTTATGAGGAAAGGTTGAGCAGGTTGGGCCTCTACTCATTGGAATTCAGAAGAATGAGAGGTGATCTTATGGAAACGTATAAGATTATGAGGGGGGCTCGACAAGGTGGATGCAGAGAGGATGTTCCCACTGATGGGGGAGACTAGAACTAGGGGGCATGGTCTTAGAATAAGGGGCCGCCCATTTAAAACTGAGATGAGGAGGAATTTGTTCTCTCAGAGGATTGTAAATCTGTGGAATTGGCAGAGAGCTGTGGAAGCCGGGACATTGAATAAATTTAAGACAGAGATAGACAGTTTCTTAACCGATAAGGGGATAGGGGGCAGGCAGGGAAGTGGAGCTGAGTCCATGATCGGATCAGCCATGATCGTATTAAATGGCGGAGCAGGCTCGAGGGGCCGAATGGCCGACTCCTGCTCCTATTTCTTATGTTTTTATGTTCTCTCGTGCTCTCGATATAAAGGCCAGCTTTCCATTCGCCGATTTGATTCTTTTCTGAAAGCGGTAACTGTTGGTAAAAGGCGAGCTCACTTGGAGATGAAAGCTATTCATCATTTATTCCCCCCCCCCCCCCCCCACACCTTTTCAGTCACTGAGACTGCCAGATCGAGAACGTCTGGGGCCGCGATCAGGAAACAAAACTGCTGATCTGTATCAAAAGCCCAGAACAAAAGGCTAAAAGAGCAAAGCAGCAATCTAAAAAAATAACGGTCACGTGCCCAAGCGCACTCAGCCAATCAGCTGCCTCCGCAAGATCCTGCCCATCCATTGGTCGGATCACCACCAAAGACATAGGCAGTCCCTTGAAATTGCTCCCACTCTTAACACTAATCCTTCGGTGGCTGAACAGTCCAATCCGAGAGCCACGGTCCCTGTCACAGGTGGGACAGACAGTGGTTGAGGGAAAGGGGAGGGTGGGACAGGTTTGCCGCACGCTCCTTCCGCTGCCTGCGCTTGGTTTCTGTACACTCTCGGCGACGAGACTCGAGGTGCTCAGCGCCCTCCCGGATGCACTTCCTCCACTTGGGGCGGACTGGTCTTTGGGCCCAGGGACTCCCAGGTGTCGGTGGGGATGTTGCACTTTATCAGGGAGGCTTTGAGGGTGGTCCCTTGTAACGTTTCCTCTGCCCACCTTTGGCTCGTTGGCCGTTGGCAGGATTGGTGCACCAGCGTTAGCGTCCTCGACCAGGCCAACATCCCCAGCCTCGAAGCACTGACCACACTCGACCAGCTCCGCTGGGCAGGGCCACATTGTCCGCATGCCCCAGACACGGGACTCCCCAAAGCGAGCGCTCTACTCGGAACTCCTTCACGGCAAACGAGCCAAAGGTGGGCGCTGTCGGAGAGGCGGTACTGAGGGAGCGCCGCACTGTCGGAGGAGCGGTACTGAGGGAGCGCCGTACTGTCGGAGGAGCGGTACTGAGGGAGCGCCGGACTGTCGGAGGGGCAGTGCTGAGGGAGCGCCGGACTGTCGGAGGGGCGG
>NC_092006.1:7329716-7364681 GCF_044704955.1 Pristiophorus japonicus
GCGAGGAAGGGAGAGAGAGAGAGAGAGAGAGAGGAGAGAGAGAGAGAGAGAGTAGAGGGAGAGAGAGAGAGAGAGAGAGGAGAGGGAGGGAGAGAGAGAAAGAGAGAGAGGGAGAGGGAGGGAGAGAGAGAGGAGAGGAGAGGGAGAGAGAGAGAGAGGGAGAGAGAGGAGAGGGAGGGAGAGAGAGAGAGAGAGAGAGAGAGAGAGAGAGAGAGAGAGAGAGAGAGAGAGGGGAGGGGAGGGAGGGAGGGAGGGAGGGAATGAATTTTCCTCGTCCGCTCGGCCCTGCCCCTCTGCATCTGGAGGAACGGCCTGTTGCCGGGGTGAGGTGTCACTGGTGCTGGTTGGGCTCCACACCTGGGCTGAAGGCAGTGGGCTATTTAACTGTGAGGGCATCACGGCCAAACCCAATCCGGTCCCCTTGGCTGCTTCCCATCCAGCAAGGCTTGTCAACCTTCAGACACTTACTTTCCTGGACCCCCTGTTCCGGGGCCTCCCTCGCCAGCCCCCACACCAAGAGGTCCATGTGCTGGTGGAACGAGGGGAGATAGAGTTACAAACCTTTCTTCTCGCTTGGTCCCTCCATGTGGGCTCGGCGTCGCTCTGTAGGGTCAGTCTCAGCCGGCGTACATCCTGTCGAGAGAGAGAGAGAGAGAGAGAGAGAGTTAGGCCAGTCACCGACCCCCACCCCCAGTGTGACAGAGAGAGAGAGAGAGAGAGAGAGAGAGAAGCAGAGAGAGGGGGCAGAGAGACTTGCATTCATGTAGCACCTTTCACCACCTCATGACGTCCCAAAGCGCTTTACAGCCAATGAAATACTTTTGAAGTGTGGTCACTGTTGTAATGTGGGAAACACGGCAACTCAATTTGCGCACAGCAAGCTCCCACACACAGCGATGTGATAATGACCCGGATCATCTGTTTTTAGTGATGTTGGTTGAGGGATAAATATTGGCCCCAGGACACCGGGGAGAACTCCCCCTCCTCTTCTTCCAATAGTGGCCCCGGGATCTTTTACATCCACCCGAGAGGGCAGACGGGGCCTCGGTTTAACGTCTCATCCGAAATACGGCACCTCCGTGCGGGGCTCCCTCAGTACTGCCCCTCTGACAGTGCGGCGCTCCCTCAGTACCGCCCCTCCGACAGTGCGGCACTCCCTCAGCATTGCCCCTCCGACAGTGCGGCGCTCCCTCAGCACTGCCCCTCCGACAGTGCAGTACGGCACTCCCTCAGTACCGCCCCTCCGACAGTGCGGCGCTCCCTCAGCACTGCCCCTCCGACAGTACGGCGCTCCCTCAGCACTGCCCCTCCGACAGCGCAATACAGCGCTCCCTCAGTACTGCCCCTCCGACAGTACGGCGTTCCCTCAGTACTTACACGCAGAGTGTCGGCCTGGATCATGAGCTCGAGTCAGTGGAGTGGGGAACCCACGGCCAACTGAGCCACAATGAGGATGCTAGATAAACGCAGCCCGGCACACCTTCACCCGAAACTCACCATATTTACCAAACCAGACACACACACACCGGAGGGAGGTGTTCCCATGTGTGCCAGGTAGAGATTGGTGCCCGTATCTCAGCAAGAATGAACAGGACCAGAAGCGCAGGCGAGGTATTCTGGGGCAGGCAGGAATCCGGTTTCTGGCTACCAGGTTCTAATGGAGCTGTGGAAGTAGATCTTGTTGGGCGCACTGTACTGCAGGTCAATAAATCAGCCACAGAGCACAGTGCACTGAGTTAATCATTAACCACAGGCACCCAGCGCTCGCACATTCTGGCTGCGTTTCCTCATCGAGCTTTCCGCTCACCCCTCCCCCTCCTTGTCCATTTGCTCCCTAAAAAGCACCGACGCTGACTGGGCCACCCTCTGCGCCAAGCGGCCGGCGGCGGCTGGCTATTCGACTGTGGGGCCGTCGCACCGCCGCGATCGAGTATAGGAGCAGGGAGGTCTTACTGCAGTTGTACAGGGCCTTTGGTGAGACCACACCTGGAATATTGTGTTCAGTTTTGGTCTCCTAATCTGAGGAAGGACATTCTTGCTATTGAGGGAGTGCAGCGAAGGTTCACCAGACTGATTCCCGGGATGGCAGGACTGACATATGAGGAGAGACTGGATCGGCTAGGCTTACATTCACTGGAGTTTAGAAGAATGAGAGGGGATCTCCCAGAAACATACAAAATTCTGACGGGACTGGACAGGTTAGATGCAGGAAGAATGTTCCCGATGTTGGGGAAGTCCAGAACCAGGGGGTCACAGTCTAAGGATAAGGGGTAAGCTATTTCGGACCAAGATGAGGAGAAACTTCTTCACTCAGAGAATTGTGAACCTGTGGAATTCTCTACCACAGAAAGTTGTTGAGGCCAGTTCGTTAGATATATTCAAAAAGGGAGTTAGATGTGGCCCTTACGGCTAAAGGGATCAAGGGGTACGGAGAGAAAGCAGGAATGGGGTACTGAGGGAATGATCAGCCATGATCTTATTGAATGGTGGTGCAGGCTCGAAGGGCCGAATGGCCTACTCCTGCACCTATTTTCTATGTTTCTATGTACCGGGTGCAGACTGGGGAATGGAACTAGGAGCCATCCCCATTCTGGCCTCCTGTGTTCCACCCCGCACACTCCCTCCCCGATTTCCATCGCTCCACCATTGGCGGCCGTGCCTTCAGCTGGACTGGAGGGGAAAATCGGGGAATCGGGCGGGTAAGTGTTTAATTTTTATTATTCGTTCTCGGGATGTGGGCGTCGCTGGCAAGGCCGGCATTTATTGCCCATCCCCCTAATTGCCCCTTGAGAAGGTGGTGGTGAGCCGCCTTCTTGAACCGCTGCAGTCCGTGTGGTGAAGGTGCTCCCACAGTGCTGTTAGGGAGGGAGTTCCAGGATTGTGACCCAGCGACGATGAAGGAACGGCCGATATATTTCCAAGTCGGGATGGTGTGTGACTGGGAGGGGAACGCGGAGGGGGTGGTGTTCCCATGCGCCTGCTGCCCTCGTCCTTCTAGGCGGGTAGAGGTCGCGGGTTTGGGAGGTGCTGCCGAAGAAGCCTTGGCGAGTTGCCGCGGTGCATCTTGTAGACGGTGCACACTGCAGCCAGGGGGCGCCGGTGGTGGAGGGAGTGAGTGTTGAAGGCGGTGGGTAGCGTGCCCATCGAGCGGGGCTGCTTTGTCCTGGATGGTGTCGAGCTTCTCGAGTGTTTGTTGGAGCCGCAACTCATTCCAGGCAAGTGGAGAGTGTTCCATCACACTCCTGACTTGTGCCTTGTCGATGGAGTTGAGGTTGAAGATCAGCTGCGATCTTATTGAATGGCGGAGCAGGCTCGATTGGCCAACTCCTGCTCCTATTTCCTATGTTCAGCTGCCTGGGCCCCAAGCTCTGGAACTCCCTCCCTAAACCTCTCTCTCCTCCTTTAAGACGCTCCTTAAAACCGACCTTGGTCCCCTGCACAAATACCTCCTTACGCGGCTCGCTGTCAAATTCGGTTTGATAATCGCGCCCTGTGAGGCGCCTTGGGACATTTCACTACGTGAAAGGCGATATATAAATAAGTGTTGTTGTTGTTGCTGTGCAAAGCAGCGGAATCCCTGGGGGCAAGAGGGGAGTGGCAGAGGGCTGGAGGGATTAATTGCGAGGGTACACCTAACGGGACAGGATGAACAGGCTGGGTCTCTTTCTCTTGAAAAAAGGCGGCTAAGGGGGTGAGCTAATAGAGGTCGTTAAAATGATGAAAGGTTTTGATAGAGTGGATACAGGGTGTTTCCACCTGTGGGGAAGGGCAGAACCCTTCAGCATCATAGGCAGTCCCTCGGAATCGAGGAAGACTTGCTTCCACTCTTCAAGTGAGTTCTCAGGTGGCTGAACAGTCAAATACGGGAATTACAGTCCCCGTCACAGGTGGGACAGACAGTGGTTGAGGGAAAGGGAGGGTGGGACTGGTTTGCCGCACGCTCCTTCCACTGCCTGCGCTTGGTTTCTGCATGCTCTCGGCGACAAGACATAGAAAATAGGTGCAGGAGCAGGCCATTCGGCCCTTCGAGCCTGCACCGCCATTCAATATGATCATGGCTGATCATGCAACTTCAGTACCCCATTCCTGCTTTCTCTCCATACCCCCTTGATCCCTTTAGCCGTAAGGGCCTCATCTAACTCCCTTTTGAATATATCCAACGAACTGGCCTCAACAACTTTGTGTGGTAGAGAATTCCACAGGTTCACCACTCTCTGAGTGAAGAAGTTTCTCCTCATCTCGGTCCTAAATGGCTTACCCCTTATCCTTAGACTGTGACCCCTGGTTCTGGACTTCCCCAACATCAGGAACATTCTTCCTGCATCGAACCTGTCCAATCCCGTCAGAATTTTACATGTTTCTATGAGATCCCCTCTCATTCTTCTAAATTCCAGTGAATATAAGCCTAGTCAATCCAATCTTTCTTCATATGTCAGTCCCGCCATCCCGGGAATCAGTCTGGTGAACCTTCGCTGCACTCCCTCAATAGCAAGAATGTCCTTCCTCAGGTTAGGAGACCAAAACTGTACACAATACTCAAGGACTCGAGGTGCTCAGCGCCCTCCCGGATGCATTTCCTCCACTTAGGGCGGACTGGTTTTTGGCCAGGGACTCCCAGGTGTTGGTGGGGATGTTGCACTGTATCAGGGAGGCTTTGCAGGTGTCCTTGTAACGTTTCCGCTGCCCACGTGGGGCTCGCCTGCCATGTAGCAGTTCCGAGTAGAGCGCTTGCTTTGCATAACTAGAGGCCATCAATATAAGACAGTCACCCAGAAACCCAATGGGGAATTCGGGAGAAACTTCTTTACCCAGAGAGCGGTGAGAATGTGGAACTCGCTGCCACAGGGAGGGGTTGAGGCGAATAGTATCGATGTATTTAAGGGGAGGCTGGTTAAACAAATGGGGGAGAAGGAAATAGAGGGTTATGCTGAAAGATTTAGATGAGGAAAGACTGGAGGAGGCTCGAGTGGGGTATAAACGCCGGCACGGACTGGTTGGGCTGACTGGCCTGTTTCTGTGCCTTATTTCCAATGTTATCAGCATGGTAATATAGAGAGCTTACAATCCATTCCTCAAACACTTGCTATCAACTATTTAAGCTGTGCAATACGAACCGAGTCGAGGCAGTAAACAGACTCTGTGCATGAGTGAACAGATCATCTTTCCTGCTCAATAATCTTGTTTATACGGATATGCAGGCGTGAGTCACAACCTCTCCACAGCTACTCACCATCCCCAATATTGTAAAAAAAATATTTACATGTCTACAACCTCAGGGTGTCCCAAAGCGCTTTACAGCCAATGAAATACTGTCTTATAAAGTGCGGTCACTGTTGTATTGTGGGAAACGCGGCAGCTCAATTTGCGCACAGCAAGCTCCCACACACAGCGATGTGATAATGACCCGGATCATCTGTTTTAGTGATGTTGGTTGAGGGATAAATATTGGCCCCAGGACACCGGGGAGAACTCCCCCTGCTCTTCTTCCAATAGTGGCCCCAGGATCTTTGTTCAAGCCCCACTCTGGAGATTTAAGCCCATAATCCAGGCCGACACTCCCAGGGCAGTACTGAGGGAGCGCCGCACTGTTGGAGGGGCAGTACTGAGGGAGCGCCGCACTGTCGGAGGGGCGGTACTGAGGGAGCGCCGCACTGTCGGAGGGGCCGTCTTTCGGATGAGACGTTAAACCGAGGCCCCGTCTGCCCTCTCGGGCGGATGTAAATGATCCCGGGGCCACTATTGGAAGAAGAGCAGGGGGAGTTCTCCCCGGTGTCCTGGGGCCAATATTTATCCCTCAACCAACATCACTAAAACAGATGATCCGGGTCATTATCACATCGCTGTGTGTGGGAGCTTGCTGTGCGCAAATTGAGCTGCCGCGTTTCCCACAATACAACAGTGACCACACTCCAAAAGTACTTCATTGAATGTAAAGCGCTTTGGGACGTCTGGTGGTCATGAAAGGCGCGATATAAATCCTAGTCTTTCTTTGTTGCATGCACAAACTGCGGCGTTTCCATCACAGACTGCCCCTGAAGTGGAATCTCGCTCAACAAGATAGCCTTGTCCCTGTTTAATCTAAAGTAAACAGTTCGGAAAATTCCAGCCATGCGGGAGCCTCGCCACAGAGTCTGTCTCACACGTTCCCAGACACCCTGCCAGACATCACGCACTTTTTTTGTTAAAAGCAGTATTTACTTATTCTCTCCTGAATCATACTGGGCTACTGCCCCCACCGCACAGCTAACAGCTGCCTCTCAGGGTCTCCCCCCTGCTCTTCTTCAAAATAGTGGCCGTGGGATCTTTCCTGTCCACCTGAGAGGGAAGAGAGGGCCTCCCTCAGTACTGCCCCTCCGACAGTGCGGCGCTCCCTCAGTACAGCCCCTCCAATAGTGCGGCGCTCCCTCAGTACTGCCCCTCCGACAGCGCAGTTTGGCGCTCCCTCAGCACTGCCCCTCCGACAGTGCAGTACGGTGCTCCCTCAGCACTGCCCCTCCGACAGCGCAGTACGGCGCTCCCTCAGTACCGCCCCTCCAACAGCGCAGTACGGCGCTCCCTCAGCACTGCCCCTCCGACAGCGCAGTGCGGCGCTCCCTCAGTACTGCCCCTCCGACAGCGCAGTGCGGCACTCCCTCAGTACCGCCCCTCCGACAGCGCAGTACGGCGCTCCCTCAGTACCGCCCCTCCGACAGCGCAGTACGGCGCTCCCTCAGTACCGCCCCTCCGACAGCGCAGTACGGCGCTCCCTCAGTACTGCCCCTCCGACAGCGCAGTACGGTGCTCCCTCAGCACTGCCCTTACTGACACTCGGTTGGAAACAACACCGGTTGCAAATGGTGTGATTACCAGGCAGGAACACAGCACCTGTGATTATTGACAGGAAGGACATCTGTTCAAAGGCATGCGGTTCACCATTGATCTTCCTTTGATGTTCAGAGAGTGTTATCGCTTTGATCTGAAGGCAATTGTGCAGCACCTGTAACTTCTGGAAGTAACACAACCTCCAGGAACTCGCAGCCCGCCAACCGGGGGACTGTGCGGAACAACTCTACCCATTGAAGTCAGACTGGCTGAGAGACACAGGCTGACACAATGCCGGCTCCAGTCCGACACAACCCTGCCACGTTTTACCGTACTTGGAGGACTTTCAGGCATTGGTGGTGGCACAATGGGTATCTCTCTCGCTCTCTCTGTCTCTCGCTCGCCTTGGTTCAAGTCCCACTCCAGGGGCTTCAGTATAAAAATCCAGGCCGACATTCCCAATGCCAGTACTGAGGGAGCGCCATACTGCGCTGTCGGAGGGGCAGTACTGAGGGAGTGTCGCACTGTCGGAGGGGCAGTACTGAGCCGCACTGTCGGAGGGGCAGTACTGAGGGAGCGCCACACTGTCGGAGGGGCAGTACTGAGGGAGCTCCGCACTGTCGGAGGGGCAGTACTGAGGGAGCGCCGCACTGTCGGAGGGGCAGTACTTAGGTAGCTCCGCACTGTCGGAGGGGCAGCACTGAGGGAGCGCCGCACTGTCGGAGGGGCAGTACTGAGGGAGCGCCGCACTGTCGGAGGGGCAGTACTGAGGGAGCGCCGCATTGTCGGAGGGGCAGTACTGAGGGAGCGCCGCACTGTCGGAGGGGCAGTACTGAGGGAGTGCTGCACTGTCGGAGGGGCGGTACTGAGGGAGCGCCGCACTGTCAGAGGTGCCGTCTTTCGGATGAGACGTTAAACCGAGGCCCCATCTGCCCTCTCGGGTGGATGTAAAAGTTCCCACGGCATCTATGTCAAAGAGGAGCAGGGGGAGTTCTCCCCGGCGTCCTGACACCAATATTTATCCCAGGACCATCATCACAAAAACAGATGTTCTGGTCATTAGCACATTGCTGCTTGTGGGAGCGCAGACATCTCGGGGGGTTGTGGGGCTGGAGGAGGTTACAGAGATAGGGAGGGGGCAAGTGCCTTAGGAGGGATTTGTAAACAAGGATGAGAATTCTGAAATTGAGGCATTGCTTAACCGGGAGCCAATTTAGGTCAGCGAGCACAGGGGGTGATGGGTGAGCGGGACTCGGTGCGAGTTAGGACACGGGGCAGCGAGCACAGGGGGTGATGGGTGAGCGGGACTCGGTGCGAGTTAGGACACGGGGGCAGCGAGCACAGGGGGTGATGGGTGAGCGGGACTCGGTGTGAGTTAGGACACGGGGCAGCGAGCACAGGGGGTGATGGGTGAGTGGGACTCGGTGCGAGTTAGGACACTGGGGCAGCGAGCACAGGGGGTGATGGGTGAGCGGGACTCGGTGCGAGTTAGGACACGGGGCAGCGAGCACAGGGGGCGATGGGTGAGTGGGACTCGGTGCGAGTTAGGACACGGGGGCAGCGAGCACAGGGGGCGATGGGCGAGTGGGACTCGGTGAGAGTTAGGACACGGGGGCAGCGAGCACAGGGGGTGATGGGTGAGCGGGACTCGGTGCGAGTTAGGACACGGGGGCAGTGAGCACAGGGGGTGATGGGTGAGCGGGACTCGGTGCGAGTTAGGACACGGGGCAGCGAGCACAGGGGGCGATGGGTGAGTGGGACTCGGTGCGAGTTAGGACACGGGGGCAGTGAGCACAGGGGGTGATGGGTGAGTGGGACTCGGTGCGAGTTAGGACACGGGGGCAGCGAGCACAGGGGGTGATGGGTGAGTGGGACCCGGTGCGAGTTAGGACACGGGGGCAGTGAGCACAGGGGGTGATGGGTGAGTGGGACTCGGTGCAAGTTAGGACACGGGGCAGCGAGCACAGGGGGCGATGGGTGAGTGGGACTCGGTGCGAGTTAGGACACGGGGGCAGTGAGCACAGGGGGTGATGGGTGAGTGGGACTCGGTGCGAGTTAGGACACGGGGCAGCGAGCACAGGGGGCGATGGGTGAGTGGGACTCGGTGCGAGTTAGGACACGGGGGCAGCGAGCACAGGGGGCGATGGGTGAGTGGGACTCGGTGCGAGTTAGGACACGGGGGCAGTGAGCACAGGGGGTGATGGGTGAGCGGGACTCGGTGCGAGTTAGGACACGGGGGCAGCCGAGTTTTGGATCACCTCGAGTTTAGTCAAGTATGGAGGTAACGAGGGCACGGATGAGGGCTTCAGCAGCGGATGAGCTGAGACAGGGGGCGGAGACTGGCGATGTTACGGAGGAGGAAATAGGCGGTCTTAGTTATGGCGCGGATGTATGTCCGGAAGCTCATTCCGGGGTCAGATCGGACAGCAAGGTTGCCAACAGTCTGGTTCAGCCAGAACAGCCTGTTGGCTGTTCAGTATCTCACCGTGCGAATAGGGAATGGCCACTCGCTCCGAGGGACCGGTGGCGAGGGACTTGGAGCCCACAGAAGAGATGGGCACCTTCAGAGGGGAGGAAGGGAGAGAGAGAGAGAGACCTGCATCAATTCAGGGCCTCGCCTTCTCTACACGTGAAGTGTTTTTTTGAGACGTCAGCGTTGGGAGTGGGAGGGGAAACTCCTCTCTAAACGAAACTCTTCTCTTTTCACGCTCGGTCGCCATGGTGATGTGGGCTTGTTTGGCAAATTGTCGAACAGGTAACATTCCTGAGCAGTGAGGAAATGCCAAGCCGGCGAGCTGATGGAACTGCAGCATATTCGCGAGAGATGGTGGAACGTCGGCCTGGGAGGTTCTGGTAACTGAATTCGGGGATAATATATATAGATATATATATCTACACACGAGCGGTTCGAGAACACAGCTCCAACTCGTTCTTTCCCAACAGGCTGCATAAACGGCGCAATTCCTCAGCCGACAGTCTTTGCAAACCCACGCCCCGCCTCGCCTAATTCCTCAACCCAAAAAATAAACCGGTTCATTAATCGTCTGTGGGAAGCTGCCATTTGCTGTGCGCAAATTGAGCTGCCGCGTTTTCCACATTACAACAGTGACCACACTCCAAAAGTACTTCATTGGCTGTGAAGAAAGGAAGACTTGCATTTAGATAGCGCCGTTCGTGACCACCGGACGTCCCAAAGCGCTTTACAGCCAATGAAGTACTTTTGGAGTGTGGTCACCGTTGTAATGTGGGAAACGCGGCAGCTCAATTTGCGCACAGCAAGCTCCCACACACAGCAATGTGATAATGACCCGGATCATCTGTTTTAGTGATGTTGGTTGAGGGATAAATATTGGCCCCAGGACACCGGGGAGAACTCCCCCTGCTCTTCTTCCAATCGTGGCTGTGGGATCTTTTACATCCACCCGAGGGGGCAGACGGGGCCTCGGTTTAAGGTCTCATCCGAAAGACGACACCTCCGACAGTGCGGCACTCCCTCAGTACCGCCCCTCCGACAGTGCGGCACTCCCTCAGTACCGCCCCTCCGACAGTGCGGCGCTCCCTCAGCACCGCCCCTCCGACAGTGCGGCGCTCCCTCAGCACCGCCCCTCCGACAGTGCGGCGCTCCCTCAGCACCGCCCCTCCGACAGTGCGGCGCTCCCTCAGCACCGCCCCTCCGACAGTGCGGCGCTCCCTCAGCACCGCCCCTCCGACAGTGCGGCGCTCCCTCAGCACCGTCCCTCCGACAGTGCGGCGCTCCCTCAGCACCGCCCCTCCGACAGTGCGGCGCTCCCTCAGCATCGCCCCTCCGACAGTGCGGCGCTCCCTCAGCACCGCCCCTCCGACAGTGCGGCGCTCCCTCAGCACCGCCCCTCCGACAGTGCGGCGCTCCCTCAGCACCGCCCCTCCGACAGTGCGGCGCTCCCTCAGCACCGCCCCTCCGACAGTGCGGCGCTCCCTCAGCACCGCCCCTCCGACAGTGCGGCGCTCCCTCAGCACCGCCCCTCCGACAGTGCGGCGCTCCCTCAGCACCGCCCCTCCGACAGTGCGGCGCTCCCTCAGCACCGCCCCTCCGACAGTGCGGCGCTCCCTCAGCACCGCCCCTCCGACAGTGCGGCGCTCCCTCAGCATCGCCCCTCCGACAGTGCGGCGCTCCCTCAGCACTGGGTGTCAGCCTAGATTTTTGTTCTCCAGTCTCTGAGTCAGAAGGTTGTGGGTTCAAGTCCCACTCCAGAGGTTGGCGGTGCTTCCAACTGAGCCAGTGGCTGACAGGTTATGCGTTTCCAGCTCCCACCCCCAGCTCTTAAGAGCTAAAACCGGCAATAAAGTGGATTACCCCAGTAACAGTACTCACAGTCCTCTCGGGCTGCGTCTGAATGTCGGTGATGGACAAAACCCTGGATCCACTCATTTTCCAGTCGTCTTAAATTCCACTCTGGAAGGGTTTCCTCGGTAGAAAAAATAAAGATTTTGAAAAATATATAACCAGCTAGATTAAAAAATGTCGGGGAGAGAGAGAGAGAGCGAGAGGAGAGTTCTTATAAAGAAAGTACTGCGACGAGATAAGTTAGGCACAACTTGGCTCCAGCATGAATGAACAAGGCAGCGAGTGACAAGCCGATACATTTCAAGCCCCGATGGATACACGGGAGAGCCAATCACAGGCCGTGCAACATTTGCCACTTCATCAGCCGGCCAATCAGCGGCAAGATTTCCATTGCGTCTGTTTAATTCCTTTTCAGGTCTGGGACGTCAAAGCAAACACACTTGTGAGGCGTGGTTCTATTTCTGTCGGACTGCTTTAGACGTTTCCAGGGGTTTAGTTGAACAGTTCACTAATTCTTGTGCAAGTGAGGGTTCCTCCCTATCTCTGCCACCTCCTCCAGCCACACAACAACATCTGGCGTTTATAAAGCGCCTTCTACATTGCAAAACGTCCCCAGGGCCCTTCACATTAACAACTTGCATTGATATAGCACCTGCTGGGCTTATACTCACTGGAATTTAGAAGAATGAGAGGGGATCTCATGGAAACATATAAAATTCTGACGGGACTGGACGGGTTAGATGCAGGAAGAATGTTCCCGGTGTTGGGGGAAGTCCAGAACCCGGGGTCACAGTCTAACGATAAGGGGTAAGCCATTTAGGACCGAGATGAGGAGAAACTTCTTCAGTCAGAGAATTATGAACCTGTGGAATTCTCTACCACAGAAAGTTGTTGAGGCCAGTTCGTTGGATATATTCAAAAGGGAGTTAGATGTGGCCCTTTTGGCTAAAGGGATAAGGGGGTATGGAGAGAAAGCAGGAATGGGATACTGAGGGAATGATTAGCCATGATCATATTGAATGGTGGTGCAGGCTCAAAGGGCCGAATGGCCTGCTCCTGCACCTATTTTCTATGTTTCTACAATAACAACTTGCATTTGTATAGCGCCTTTAACGTAGTGAAACATCCCAAGGCGTTTCACAGGAGCATTATAAGACAAAACAAATACATTTGACCCCGAGCCACATAAGGAGATATTCGGGACAGGCGAGCAAAAGCTGGGTCAAAGAGGTCGGTTTTAAGGAGCGTCTTGAAGGAGGAGAGAGAGGCGGAGAGGTTTAGGGAGGGAGTTCCTGAGCTTGGGGCCCAGGCAGCTGAAGGCACGGCCACCGATGGTGGAGCGATTATAATCAGGGATGCTCAAGAGGGCAGAATTAGAGGAGCGCAGACATTGCGGAGGGTTGTGGGTCTGGAGGAGGTTACAGAGATAGGGAGGGGTGTAGGGGGCTGGAGGAGGTTACAGAGATAGGAAGGGGTGCAGGGACTGGAGGAGGTTACAGAGATAGGGAGGGGGCGAGGGCCATGGAGGGATTTGTAAACAAGGATGAGAATCTTGAAATGGAGGCATTGCTCAACATAGGGGTCTAAGTTGGTCAGCGAGCACAGGGGGCGATGGGTGAGCAGGACTGGGTGCGAGTTAGGACACGGGGCAGCGAGCACAGGGGGTGATGGGTGAGCGGGACTGGGTGCGAGTTAGGACACGGGGACAGCCGAGTTTTGGATCACCTCGAGTTTACATCGGGTAGAATGTGGGAGGCCGGCCAGGAGTGCGTTGGAATAGTCAAGTCTGGAGGTAACGAAGGCACGGATGAGGGTTTCAGCAGCGGATGAGTTGTGGCAGGGGCGGAGACGTGTGATATATGTGCACTCCTCTAATTCTGCCCCCTTGAGCATCCTTGATTCTAATCACTCCACCATTGGCGGTCGTGCCTTCTGTTGCCTAGGCCGTAAGCTCTGGAACTCCCTGGGTAAACCTCTCTGACTCACAGCCTCTCTTTACTCCTTTAAGACGCTCCAATTAAATATTGGGAAGAGAGAAAGCATTGTTTCCGGTCCTCACCACAAACTCCGTTCCCTAGCCTCCGACTCCATCCCTCTCCCCAACTCCTGTCTGAGGCTGAACCATTCGCAACCTTGGTGTCGTATTTAACCCTGAAATGAGCTCTCGACCACATATCTGCAGCGTAGCTAAGACCGTCTATTTCCACCTCTGTAACATCGCCCGTCTCCGCCCCACGAGACTCCTCCCTCCCGACTGCATCTCACCCTATCAGCAGATCCCTTTCTCCCTCATGTGTTTATCCAGCCTCCCTTTAAACGCATCGATACTATTCGCCTCAACCCCTCCCTGTGGCAGCGAGTTCCACATTCTCACCGCTCTCTGGGTAAAGAAGTTTCTCCCGAATTCCCCGTTGGATTTCTTGGTGACTGTCTGATATTGATGGCCCCTCGTTCTGGTCTCCCCCCACAAGGGGGAACATCCTCTCTCTGTCTACCCGATCAAAAACCCTTTCATAATCTTAAAGACCTCTATCGGTAGGCCTCTCAGCCTTCTCTTTTGTCGAGAGAAGAACCCCAGGCTGTAATGTATCATCATCAAGATAGGCGGTCCCTCGAACAAGGATGATTTATTTTCTTCGAGTTTCATGAAATGACGTGCTTATTCAAATTTTATAACATTTCAGATATGTTAAGATGTTGTAAAGCAGATATCTACCAAAAGGATTCAATATTGGGACCACAACTGTTTACAATATACATAGATGACCTGGAAGAGGGGACAGAGTGTAGTGTAACTGGGTCTTTACTCGTTGGAGTTCAGAAGGATGAGGGGTGACCTTATAGAAACATTTAAAATAATGGAAGGGATAGACAAGATAGAGGCAGAGAGGTTGTTTCCACTGGTCGGGGAGACTCGAACTAGGGGGCACAGCCTCAAAATACGGGGGAGCCAATTTAAAACCGAGTTGAGAAGGAATTTCTTCTCCCAGAGGGTTGAGAATCTGTGGAATTCTCTGCCCAAGGAAGCAGTTGAGGCGAGCTCATTGAATGTATTCAAGTCACAGATAGATAGATTTTTAACCAATCAGGGAATTAAGGGTTACGGGGAGCGGGCGGGTAAGTGGAGCTGAGTCCACGGCCAGATCAGCCATGATCTTGTTGAATGGCGGAGCAGGCTCGAGGGGCTAGATGGCCTACTCCTGTTCCTAATTCTTATGTTCTTATATTTTAGCATCAATTTACATAGTTATTGTTAGCAGTAACAGATTTAGACAGTTTAAGACGATCACATTTTCAGAGGTGACCGGGTCCATTGATAACACTGTGACTATTTTATCGATGTACTTTTGTCGATGAAACGTTGCATCGTGTTATATTCAGCTGGAACTGAAGGTGGATTCAGTTACTCCGCAGTGTCAGGTCCAGTGGTGTAAAATCAGTCTGTTAAAATTTCCCGCAGCGAGTTAATTTACCGCGGCAGGACTCGAACTTGCAACCTTCCGATAACGTCGCAGTTAGAACCGAAGTTGGAAGCCTTACCCATTAGGCCACGTGAGTTCACAGATGTTTCAATGAAGGACCCGATGTTCCAGGTCCTGAACTCCAGTTGAGTGGGTGGAAGATGCCTGTGGGTGGATTGTTTTAACGTGGGGTGACCGTTGCACACCAGCCACCACACGGGGCTTGACAGAGCGAGGTCTTGGTCCAGGGGCAAGGGTTAACCAGGACGACTGGAGACCAGCTCTGCTGCACGGACCCAGTGCGCCCGCACATATCGCACAGTGTGGGCTGGGCCCGTGCTGCCCCTGGGCCCTCGCCTCTTCTCGGCCCCGTACCCTCCTTTGCCCACGAGAAAAAGTAAATAGTAAAAAGTAAAAGCATACAAATGTATTTAGGCATATTAAATCATAATAATTGCATAGCTATAACAAAATCATCGATAAATCACCACTTTTCTTTCATATTAGAGTGCACCTCCAGCATTTTGTATATTAATTATTTGTTGGGGTATCTGATTCCATCTCTCTCACTCACTCACTCACTGGATTTTATTTCAAAAAGTGGGCTTCATAGTGTTATATATGTATGTTAATGTATGTACTGTAACATTAGACCACTGAATGTACCGTTACCCTGTATACACCATATCTGCACCACCAGAGGGTGCTACTGGTGGAGACCTAAGGGTCACCTGCACACTGCAGGTAACCCAGTATAAAAAGGGAGCTCACCTCTTGGTGTCCTCACTCAAGGAGCTGCAAATAAACGGACTAAGGTCGCGACCATTCAAGTATTATACCCTTACCTCGTGGAGTCGTTATTAGAGTGCTTACATAGAATCACAGAAGTTTACAGCACGGAAGGAGGCCATTTCGGCCCATCGTGTCCGTGCCGGCCGACAAAGAGCCACCCAGCCTAATCCCACTTTCCCGCTCTCGGTCCGTAGCCCCGTAGGTTACGGCACTTAGAGTGCACGTGAAAGCACTTTTTAAAATGTGGTGAGGGCGTCTGCCTCTACCACCCTTTCAGGCAAATGTATGCACCAGCGAGGACGCTCACAGATTTGCAGTTGCACATAAATCAGTGAGCGTTACAGAGTAGGGTTTTGCTTGATGGCCCCTGCACCAGGATGACGCGCAAATCCGTTAACCTACGGCCACACTAGTCTGAAAAGGCCCGATCTCGTCTGATCTCAGCTGCGAAGCAGAGTAAGGCCTGGTTGGTACTCGGAAGGGAGACCAACTGGGAATAGCAGGTGCCGTAGACTTTGATGTCCACCGGTACGCTCGCAACCTTCCGCGAGAGATGGGCGCCAGAGGGACTGGAGTGCATCATCACCCCCGGCAACCAAATTTTAAATTTGATTTTACGTCGAAATGTTAATTTGCCGGTTTTAGTGCCCCCCCCGTTTTAGCCAGGGGGCACTTGTATAATTTGTGTTTCAGTGCCCCCCCCAAAAAACAAGGGGGCACTTGAAAAGTGTTTTGGAGTGCCCCCCCCCCACCCTTTAATCAGGGGGGCACTTGATTTTCTGATTACAACAAAATAGTTGTCGAGCTGTTGAGTGGGGAGGGGCTTAGGCAGTCACGTGATGTTCACAAGACTCAATAAAACCCCGGCCAGTTGGGTTTGGGGGATCCACGATGGGGCAGGTGGTTGTGAGCCTGGTGGATGAACCGGTAACGTGCCGTGCGATTGTTAAACCTTTTTCTAATAAACCCACTAGTTCTTAATAGCAATGTGTTGCTATGAATTCTTCAGCAAAGAACCCTTGAAGCAAATACATTGTGCCAGCATTTCACCCTTTCCTGATAGTTATTAGAGAGATGTCAGACTAACTATGTGCCGAATAATGTTATCAATACTTTCACCGTATAATCCTCAACTAAACACATACTAAAAAGAAAAAGCTGGTAACCAAAAACAATGCAGATGAGCGGGCGTGAATCCCACTTGTGATTGGTTAGATTCTAGTTTCCTAGCAACCCTCCCCTGCCCTCTTGTGGGCCAGGCATTCAAACGTATCCAATTACATGCAACCTGGCTGAATATTAAAAAATAAACAAGGGTTAGATTGATTGGGTGAAACACTAGTTGGGAAACTGTTCCCCTGCCTTAATACAGTCCATTCATTTAAGTGGGGACAATAAAACGGGATTAAAAGCATTTTCTGCCGGCGCTAGACCTCATCTCGCTGTCAGCTGCAGGATTAACTGTGCTAAGTGTTCAAGGCGCCAGGGATCGTGGTGAAGAAAGAAAGGACTTGCATTCATATAGCACCTTTCAGAACCTCAGGACGTCCCAACGCGCTTTACAGCCGATTAAGTACTTTATTGGAGTGTGCTCACTGTTGTATTGTGGGAAACGCAGCAGCCAATTTACGCACAGCAAGCTCCCACACACAGCGATGTGATAATGACCCGGATCATGTGTTTTAGTGATGTTGGTTGAGGGATAAATATTGGCCCCAGGACACCGGGCAGAACTCCCCCTGCTCTTCTTCCAATAGTGGCCCCGGGATCTTTTACATCCACCTGAGAGGGCAGACGGGGCCTCGGTTTAACGTCTCATCCGAAAGACGGCACCTCTGACAGTGCAGCGCTCCCTCAGTACTGCCCCTCCGACAGTGCGGTGCTCCCTCGGTACCGCCCCTCAGACAGTGCGGCGCTCGCTCAGTACCGCCCCTCCGACAGTACGGCGCTCCCTCAGTACCGCCCCTCCGACAGTACGGCGCTCCCTCAGTACAGCCCCTCCGACAGTGCGGCGCTCCCTCAGTACTGCCCCTCCGACAGTGCGGCGCTCGCTCAGTACCGCCCCTCCGACAGTACGGCGCTCCCTCAGTACCGCCCCTCCGACAGTACGGCGCTCCCTCAGTACCGCCCCTCCGACAGTGCGGCGCTCCCTCAGTACCGCCCCTCCGACAGTGCGGCGCTCGCTCAGTACCGCCCCTCCGACAGTGCGGCGCTCCCTCAGTACCGCCCCTCCGACAGTGCGTTGCTTTCGGCTGAGACATTAATCCAGGGCCCCCTCCCCCCAGTCTGCCCTCTCAGGTGGGTGGAAAAGATCCCACGGTTGCTAGTACAAAGAGCAGGGCGAGTTCTCCCACTATTTATCCCTCGACCAGCATCTCCACCGAAACCTAGTCGTAGTTGGTGTCCAATTTAGCTGTCCGGTGTTCCTGCGTTACCGCGTCAAAATCACTTCATTGGCTGTAAAGCACTTTGAAGATATCCTGAGGTCGTGAAAGGCACTATGAAAATGCGAATTCCTTCACATTTTGGTCTTTGACTCGGAAGACATTGAGAGTGTAATTGAATTCATCTGTACTCTCCCCGGTATAACACAATTCCAAGAAGAAGAAATGGACAGGTTTTTTTTATTTGCATGTGATTTGCGAATCACGGAAGTTGATACTCCTGACAACTATGTGGGTGCGTGCAGGCAGTGCATAACTTGCATTGCATACTTGGTGGAAAAATAGGTTCTTGCCACAGGCAACTGGAACAAGGACAGATGCACTGCATGGTTGATCCTACAAAGGAGCAGGATGATAGACTGAGGCAAAGAATGTTTTAATTATTCCTTCACGGAATGTGGGCGTTGCTGGCATGGCCGGCATTTATTGCCCATCCCCAATTGCCCACGAGAAGGTGTTTGGTGAGCCGCCGCCTTGAACCGCTGCAGTCCGTGTGGTGAAGGTGCTCCCACAGTGCTGTTAAGGAGGGAGTTCCAGGATTGTGACCCAGCGACGATGAAGGAACGGCCGATATATTTCCAAGTCGGGATGGCGTGTGTGTGACTCGGAGGGGAACGTGGAGGGGGTGGTGTTCCCATGCGCCTGCTGCCCTCGTCCTTCTCGGTGGTAGAGGTCGCGGGTTTGGGAGGTGCTGCCTGTTATGTCTTAAATACTCTTACGAGACCTGGGTGCCACCGTCCATCAGTCATTGAAGGTAGGCATGCAGGTAAAGCAGGCAGTAAAGAAAGCAAATGGCATGTTGGCCTTCATAGCCAGGGGATGTGAGTATAGGAGCAGGGAGGTCTTACTGCAGTTGTACAGGGCCTTGGTGAGACCACAGCTTGAGTAGTGTGTGTAGTTTTGGTCTCCTAATCGGAGGAAGGACATTCTTGCTATTGAGGGAGTGCAGCGAAGGTTCACCAGACTGATTCCCGGGATGGCAGGACTGACATATGAGGATCGACTAGGCTTATATTCACTGGAATTTAGAAGAATGAGGGGGGATCTCATAGAAACATATAAAATTTTGACGGGAATGGACAGGTTAGATGCAGGAAGAATGTTCCCGATGTTAGGGAAGTCCAGAGCCAGGGGGTCACAGTCTAAGGATAAGGGGTAAGCCATTTTGGGACCGAGATGAGGAGAAACTTCTTCACTCAGAGAATTGTGAACCTGGGGAATTCTCTACCACAGAAAGTTGTTGAGGCCAGTTCGTTGGATATATTCAAAAGGGAGTTAGATGTGGCCCTTATGGCTAAAGGGATCAAGGGGTATGGAGAGAAAGCAGGAAGGGGGTACTGAAGTTGCATGTTCAGCCATGATCATATTGAATGGTGGTGCAGGCTCGAAGGGCCGAATGGCCTGCTCCTGCACCTATTTTCTATGTTTCTATGAATGACTCCACGAGGTTCAGTATTGTACTTGAGCTGTTGTGACCTTAGTCCCATTTATTATAGCACAAGCGTGGTGGGCACAGCCTTTTATACTGGGCCCTGCACACCGATACAGGTGACCCTCAGGTCTCCCACCGCAGTGCCCTCTGGTGGCACACCTTATGTGACTGTACAGTTAGTGTACATGGTCTACATACATGACACTGCCGAAGAAGCCTTGGCGAGTTGCCGCAGTGCATCTTGTAGACGGTGCACACTGCAGCCACGGTGCGCCGGTGGTGGAGGGAGTGAGTGTTGAAGGTGGTGGGTAGCGTGCCGATCGAGCGGGGCTGCTTTGTCCTGGATGGTGTCGAGCTTCTCGAGTGTTGTTGGAGCTGCAACTCATCCAGGCAAGTGGAGAGTGTTCCATCACACTCCTGACTTGTGCCTTGTAGATGGTGGGAAGGCTTTGGGGAGTCAGGAGGTGAGACACTGGCCGCAGAATACCCAGCCTCTGACCCGCTCTTGTGGCCACAGTATTTATGTGGCTGGTCCAGTTAAGTTTCTGGTCAATGGTGACCCCCAGGATGTTGATGGTGGGGGATTTGGCGATGGTAATGTCGCTGAATGTCAAGGGGAGGTGGTTAGACTCTCGCTTGTTGGAGACGGTCATTGCCTGGCACTTGTGTGGCGCCAATGTTACTTGCCACTTATCAGCCCCAGCCCGAATATTGTCCAGGTCTTGCTATCTGCACGGTGACGACTCACAATGTGGATCGGCAGCAGCGGAGAGGAGTGGTGTGGTGGGGAGGGGGGGGGGGGGGGGAGGGCGCGATTGAGGGGGGGAGCGGGAGATCGTTGGGAAACCTCGGAAGGGCAATTGGGCTATCAGCGGCCATTCCACCAAAATTTAGTGGCCTCCCCACTCCGGAGCATGGCCGCCGATTTGCGGTGGTAAAAGGTCTTGAAAGGGGCAATTTTAGCCCCAAGCCATTCAGCTTGGCACTGCGTGAATAAGCAAGATCCTGCAATTCCCCTGGGAGGACAGACGCACCAACGTTAGCGTCCTGGACTAGGCCAACATCCCCAGCATCGAAGCACTGACCACACTCGACCAGCTCCGCTGGGCAGGGCCACATTGTCCGCATGCCCCAGACACGAGACTCCCAAAGCGAGCGCTCTACTCGGAACTCCTTCACGGCAAACGAGCCAAAGGTGGGCAGAGGAAACGTTACAAGGGACCACCCTCAAAGCCTCCCTGATAAAGTGCAACATCCCCACTGACACCTGGGAGTCCCTGGGCCCAAAGACCAGTCCGCCCTAAGTGGAGGAAGTGCATCCGGGAGGGCGCTGAGCACCTCGAGTCTCGTCGCCAAGAGCGTACAGAAGCCAAGCGCAGGCAGCGGAAGGAGCGTGCGGCAAACCAGTCCCACCCTCCCCTTCCCTCAACCACTGTCTGTCCCACCTGTGACAGGGACTGTGGCTCTCGTATTGGACTGTTCAGCCACCTAAGGACTCATTTTTAGAGTGGAAGCAAGATTCCGAGGGACTGCTTAAGATAATGATGCGTGAATAAGTGCCGTGGCCTAGTCTCCTCCCTCAGCCAGCACCACCCAAAACAGATTCACCGTCTTGCTGTTGGTGGGATCTTGCTGTGCGCACAATAATGCCACTGTGGGACAACAGTTACCGCACCTCAAACCTGTGCAAGTACAAGCCGTTCTAGCCGTGGTGTCTGGCAGTCACCCAGCACTGCTTTCATATAATTAAATCACAACTAATATATTGTATGATTATGAACATATCTGCCAAACCGGGTCTTAAATAAATACACACCCAAGAAATGCGGAATATTCATTTTCACCACAGCGAGTCTAAATACAGCACACTGAGTTCCCACACCTCCTGTGCAATTCCTTTCCCAGTTCCTAACAGAGTCACTTTTCCTCTGTCCTGTCATTGTACAGATCCCTAATCTCAGTCTCTTATCAACGAAGGCAGACATTGATGCGGAGATTCATCACCGCCTCCAGTGCGCCAGTGCAGCCTTCGGCCACCTGAGGAAAAGAGTGTTCGAAGACCAGGCCCTCAAATCTGCCACCAAGCTCATGGTCTACAGGGCTGTAGTGATACCCGCCCTCCTGTATGGCTCAGAGACAATGGACCATGTACAGTAGACACCTCAAGTCGCTGGAGATATATCGCCAACGATGTCTCCGCAAGATCCTGCAAATCCCCCGGGAGGACAGACGCACCAACGTTAGCGTCCTCGATCAGGCCAACATCCCCAGCATCGAAGCACTAACCTCACTCGATCGGCTTCACTGGGCGGGCCACATTGTCCGCATGCCCGACACGAGACTCCCAAAGCAAGCGCTCTACTCAGAACTCCTTCACGGCAAACGAGCCAAAGGTGGGTAGAGGAAACGTTACAGGGACACCCTCAAAGCCTCCCTGATAAACTGCAACATCCCCACCGACACCTGGGAGTCCCTGGCCCAAAGACTAGTCCGCCCTAAGTGGAGGAAGTGCATCCAGGAGGGCACTGAGCACCTCGAGTCTCGTCGCCGAGAGCGTGCAGAAACCAAGCGCAGGCAGCGGAAGGAGCGTGCGGCAAACCAGTCCCACCCTCCCCTTCCCTCAACCACTGTCTGCCCCACCTGTGACAGGGACTGTGGCTCTCGTATTGGACTGTTCAGCCACCGAAGGACTCACTTTAGGAGTGGAAGCAAGTCTTCCTCGATTCCGAGGGACTGCCTATGACGACGCTGAATCTCAGCCAGAGGAAGTCACAGGATCAAACAATTTGCCTCAGTACAGAAGTCTCTTGGCTAGGCAGTGGAAAGAGAGAGAAAGCGCCTGCATTTCTACACCGCCATTCATGGCCTTGGGCCGTCCAAAAACATTTTACAGCCAATGAAGTACTATTGTTTTTGGAGTGCAGTCACTGTTGTATTGTGGGAAACGCAGCAGCCAATTTGCACACAGCAAGCTCCCACACACAGCAATGTGATAATGACCCAGATCATCTGTTTTAGTGATGTTGGTTGAGAGATAAATATTGGCCCCAGGACACCGGGGAGAACTCCCCCTGCTCTTCTTCTATTGTGGCCCCGGGATCTTTTACGTCCACCCGAGAGGGCAGACGGGGCCTCGGTTTAATGTCTCATCCAAAAGACAGAACCTCCAACAGCGTTCACTCAGTACCGCCCCTCCAACAGTGCGGCACTCCCTCTGTACCGCCCCTCCGACAGTGCCGCGCTCCCTCAGTACATAAGAACATAAGAATTAGGAACAGGAGTAGGCCATCTAGCCCCTCCAGCCTGCTCCGCCATTCAATAAGATCATGGCTGATCTGGTCGTGGACTCAGCTCCACTTACCCGCCCTCTCCCCGTAACCCTTAATTCCCATATTAGTTCAAAATCTATCTATCTTTGACTTGAAAACATTCAATGAGCTAGCCTCAACTGCTTCCTTGGGCAGAGAATTCCACAGATTCACAACCCTCTGGGAGAAGAAATTCCTTCTCAACTCGGTTTTAAATTGGCTCCTCCGTATTTTGAGGCTGTGCCCCCTAGTTCTAGTCTCCCTTACCAGTGGAAACAACCTCTCTGCCTCTATCTTGTCTATCCCTTTCATGATTTTAAATGTTTCTTTAAGATCACCCCTCATCCTTCTGAACTCCAACGAGTAAAGACCCAGTCTACTCAATCTATCATCGTGCAATAAAGATGCAGCAGTTATAATGGGTGACTTTAATATGCACATAGATTGGGTTAACCAAACTGGAAGCAATACGGTGGAGGAGGATTTCCTGGAGTGCATAAGGGATGGTTTTTTAGACCAATATGTCGAGGAACCAACGAGGGGGGAGGCCATCTTAGACTGGGTGTTGTGTAATGAGAGAGGATTAATTAGCAATCTCGTTGTGCGAGGCCCCTTGGGGAAGAGTGACCATAATATGGTGGAATTCTGCATTAGGATGGAGAATGAAACAGTTAATTCAGAGACCATGGTCCAGAACTTAAAGGCGGCTAACTTTGAAGGTATGAGGCGTGAATTGGCTAGGATAGATTGGCGAATGATACTGAAGGGGTTGACTGTGGATAGGCAATGGCAGACATTTAGAGACCGCATGGATGAACTACAACAATTGTACATTCCTGTCTGGCGTAAAAAAAAATAAGGGAAGGTGGCTCAACCGTGGCTATCAAGGGAAATCAGGGATAGTATTAAAGCCAAGGAAGTGGCATACAAATTGGCCAGAAATAGCAGCGAACCCGGGGACTGGGAGAAATTTAGAACTCAGCAGAGGAGGACAAAGGGTTTGATTAGGGCAGGGAAAATAGAGTACGAGAAGAAGCTTGCAGGGAACATTAAGACGGATTGCAAAAGTTTCTATAGATATTTAAAGAGAAAAAGGTTAGTAAAGACAAACGTAGGTCCCCTGCAGTCAGAATCAGGGGAAGTCATAACGGGGAACAAAGAAATGGCGGACCAATTGAACAAGTACTTTGGGGTTCGGTATTCACTGAGGAGGACACAAACAACCTTCCGGATATAAAAGGGGTCGGAGGGTCTAGTAAGGAGGAGGAACTGAGGGAAATTCTTATTAGTCGGGAAATGGTGTTGGGGAAATTGATGGGATTGAAGGCCGATAAATCCCCAGGGCCTGATGGACTGCATCCCAGAGTACTTAAGGAGGTGGCCTTGGAAATAGTGGATGCACTGACAGTCATTTTCCAACATTCCATTGACTCTGGATCAGTTCCTATGGAGTGGAGGGTAGCCAATGTAACCCCACTTTTTAAAAAAAGGAGGGAGAGAAAACAGGGAATTATAGACCGGTCAGCCTGACATCGGTAGTGGGTAAAATGATGGAATCAATTATTAAGGATGTCATAGCAGTGCATTTGGAAAATGGTGACATGATAGGTCCAAGTCAGCATGGATTTGTGAAAGGGAAATCATGCTTGACAAATCTTCTGGAATTTTTTGAGGATGTTTCCAGGAGATTGGACAAGGGAGAACCAGTTGATGTGGTATATTTGGACTTTCAGAAGGCTTTCGACAAGGTCCCACACAAGAGATTAATGTGCAAAGTTAAAGCACATGGGATTGGGGGTAGTGTGCTGACATGGATTGAGAACTGGTTGTCAGACAGGAAGCAAAGAGTAGGAGTAAATGGGGACTTTTCAGAATGGCAGGCAGTGACTAGTGGGGTACCGCAAGGTTCTGTGCTGGGGCCCCAGCTGTTTACATTGTACATTAATGATTTAGACGAGGGGATTAAATGTAGTATCTCCAAATTTGCGGATGACACTAAGTTGGGTGGCAGTGTGAGCTGCGAGGAGGATGCTATGAGGCTGCAGAGCGACTTGGATAGGTTAGGTGAGTGGGCAAATGCATGGCAGATGAAGTATAATGTGGATAAATGTGAGGTTATCCACTTTGGTAGTAAAAACAGAGAGACGGACTATTATCTGAATGGTGACAGATTAGGAAAATGGGAGGTGCAACGAGACCTGGGTGTCATGGTACATCAGTCATTGAAGGTTGGCATGCAGGTACAGCAGGCGGTTAAGAAAGCAAATGGCATGTTGGCCTTCATAGCGAGGGGATTTGAGTACAGGGGCAGGGAGGTGTTGCTACAGTTGTACAGGGCCTTGGTGAGGCCACACCTGGAGTATTGTGTACAGTTTTGGTCTCCTAACTTGAGGAAGGACATTCTTGCTATTGAGGGAGTGCAGCGAAGGTTCACCAGACTGATTCCCGGGATGGCGGGACTGACATATCAAGAAAGACTGGATCAACTGGGCTTGTATTCACTGGAGTTCAGAAGAATGAGAGGGGATCTCATAGAAACGTTAAAAATTCTGACGGGTTTAGACAGGTTAGATGCAGGAAGAATGTTCCCAATGTTGGGGAAGTCCAGAACCAGGGATCACAGTCTAAGGATAAGGGGTAAGCCATTTAGGACCGAGATGAGGAGAAACTTCTTCACCCAGAGAGTGGTGAACCTGTGGAATTCTCTACCACAGGAAGTTGTTGAGGCAAATTCACTAAATATATTCAAAAAGGAGTTATATGTAGTCCTTACTACTAGGGGGATCAAGGGGTATGGCGAGAAAGCAGGAATGGGGTACTGAAGTTGCATGTTCAGCCATGAACTCATTGAATGGCGGTGCAGGCCCGAAGGGCCGAATGGCCTACTCCTGCACCTATTTTCTATGTTTCTATGTGGTAACCCCCTCATTTCTGGAATCAGCCTAGTGAATTGTCTCTGTACCCCTTCCAAAGCTAGTATATCCTTCCTTAAGTAAGGTGACTAAAAATGCACGCAGTACTCCAGGTGCGGCCTCACCAATACCCTATACAGTTGCAGCAGGACCTCCCTGCTTTTGTACTCCATCCCTCTCGCAATGAAGGCCAACATTCCATTCGCCTTCCTGATTACCTGCTGCACCTGCAAACTAATCTTTTGGGATTCATGCACAAGGACCCCCAGGTCCCTCTGCACCACAGCATGTTGTAATTTCTCCCCATTCAAATAATATTCCCCTTTACTGTTTTTTTTCCCCCAAGGTAGATGACCTCACATTTTTGACATTGTATTCCATCTGCCAAACCTTAGCCCATTCGCTTAACCTATCTAAATCTCTTTGCAGCCTCTCTGTGTCCTCTACACAACCCGCTTTCCCACTAATCTTAGTGTCATCTGCAAATTTTGTTGCACTACACTCTGTCCCCTCTTCTAGGTCATCTATGTATATTATAAACAGTTGTGGTCCCAGCACTGATCCCTGTGGCACACCACTAACTTCCAACCGGAAAAGGATCCATTTATCCCGACTCTCTGCTTTCTGTTCGCCAGCCAATTCTCTATCCATGTTAATACATTTCCACTGACTCCGCGTACCTTTATCTTCTGCAGTAACCTTTTGTGTGGCACCTGATCGAATGCCTTTTGGAAATCTAAATACACCACATCCATCGGTACACCTCTATCCACCATGCTCGTTATATCCTCAAAGAATTCCAGTAAGTTAGTTAAACATGATTTCCCTTTCATGAATCCATGCTGCGTCTGCTTGATTGCACTATTCCTATCTAGATGTCCCGCTATTTCTTCCTTAATGATAGTTTCAAGCATTTTCCCCACTACAGATGTTAAACTAACCGGCCTATAGTTACCTGCCTTTTGTCTGCCCCCTTTTTTAAACAGAGGCGTTACATTAGCTGCTTTCCAATCTGCTGGTACCTCCCCAGAGTCCAGAGAATTTTGGTAGATTATAACGAATGCATCTGCTATAACTTCCGCCATCTCTTTTAATACCCTGGGATGCATTTCATCAGGATCAGGGGACTTGTCTACCTTCAGTCCCATTAGCCTGTTCAGCACTACCCCCCTAGTGATAGTGATTGTCTCAAGCTCCTCCCTTCCCACATTCCTGTGGCCTGCAAATTTTGGCATTGTTTTTGTGTCTTCCACTGTGAAGACGGAAGCAAAATAATTGTTTAAGGTCTCAGCCATTTCCACATTTCCCATTATTAAATCCCCCTTTTCATCTTCTAAGGTACCAACATTTACTTTAGTCACTCTTTTCGATTTTATATATCCGTAAAAGCTTTTACTATCTGTTTTTATGTTTTGCGCAAGTTTACCTTCGTAATCTATCTTCCCTTTCTTTATTGCTTTTTTAGTCATTCTTTGCTGTTGCTTAAAATTTTCCCAATCCTCTAGTTTCCCACTAACCTTGGCCACCTTATACGCATTGGTCTTTGATTTGATACTTTCCTTTATTTCCTTGGTTATCCACGGCTGGTTATCCCTTCTCTTGCCGCCCTTCTTTTTCACTGGAATATATTTTTGTTGCGCACTATGAAAGAGCTCCTTAAAAATCCTCCACTGTTCCTCAATTGTGCCACCATTTAGTCCTTGTTTCCAGTCTACTTTAGCCAACTCAGACAGCGCACCCTCAGTACCACCCCTCCGACAGAGCGGCGCTCCCTCAGTACCGCCCCTCCGACAGCGCAGTACGGCGCTCCCTCAGTACCGCCCCTCCGACAGCGCAGTACGGCGCTCCCTCAGTACCGCCCCTCCGACAGTGCGGCGCTCCCTCAGTACCGCCCCTCCGACAGCGCAGTACGGCGCTCCCTCAGTACCGCCCCTCCGACAGAGCGGCGCTCCCTCAGTACCGCCCCTCCGACAGCGCAGTACGGCGCTCCCTCAGTACCGCCCCTCCGACAGTGCGGCGCTCCCTCAGTACCGCCCCTCCGACAGTGCGGCGCTCCCTCAGTACCGCCCCTCCGACAGTACCGCCCCTCCGTCAGTGCGGCGCTCCCTCAGTACCGCCGCTCCGACAGTGCGGCGCTCCCTCAGTACCGCCCCTCCGAGTGCGGCGCTCCCTCAGTACCGCCCCTCCGTCAGTACCGCCCCTCCGACAGTGCGGCGTTCCCTCAGTACCGCCCCTCCGACAGTGCGGCGCTCCCTCAGTACCGCCCCTCCGTCAGTACCGCCCCTCCGACAGTGCGGCGTTCCCTCAGTACCGCCCCTCCGACACTCCCTCAGTTGTCAGCCTGGATTGTTTAGAAGTCTCTGGAGTGGGGGCACGAACCAACGACCTTCTACCCAGAGGCAAGAAAGGGCATCCCACTCAGCCACGACCGACTCCTTCCAACTTAGGTAACGTCACAGCTCGGGTGCGGGCGAGGACAGGCCTGGGCTCAGCTGCAATCCTCTCGCCCTAAGCAGCGGGCACGGCGCCACAGATTAGCTATGATCTCACCTAATGGGCCAACAGGCTGGAGCAGGTTACAGAGATAGGGAGGTGTTATATGTGCAATAAAGGTTCAAACTGAGTACTGTTTAACTAAGTAAGTACAACCTTGGCTCTGCTTTATTTGGGCCCAAAGTGCCTGACTCACAAAATGGCTGGCCTTTTATACCAGAGCAGCACCATGTGCGTGCTGCTCAGTGGCCTCCAACAGTGGCCTCCAACAGTGACACCATCTGGTGGCTACAAACAGCATGTACACACATGTACACACATATATCGAAGGCACCTCAAGTCGCTGGAGATATACCACCAACGATGTCTCCGCAAGATCCTGCAAATCCCCTGGGTCCGCCCCCTGTGCGCCGCGCCAAGCAGACATCGAGCTGCAAAGCGCTCGAGAATAGCGCGTTTTCTTTCAGGCGCCGTTTTCGGCGCGAAAAACGGGCGCGCAGCTCGGAGGGGCGAAGACAGACGCACCAATGTTGGCGTCCTCGTCCAGGCCAACATCCCTAGTATTGAAGCACTGACCACACTAGATCAGCTCCGCTGGGCAGGCCACATAGTTCGCATGCCAGATACGAGACTCCCTAAGCAAATGCTTTATGCGGAGCTCCTTCGTGGTAAATGAGCCAAAGATGGACAGCGGAAACGTTATAAGGACGCCCTCAAAGCCTCCCTGGTAAGGTGCGACATCACCACTGACATCTGGGAGACCCTGGCCGCAGACCGCCCGAGGTGGAGAAAGTGCATCCGGGAGGGCGTTGAGCACCTCGAGTCTCAACGCAAAGAGCGTGAAGGCGCCAAGCGCAGGCAGCGGAAGGAGCGCGCGGCAAACCAGCCCCACCGACCCCTTCGCTCGACAAAAGTCTGTCCCACCTGTGACAGGGTCTGTGGCTCTCGTATTGGACTGTTCAGCCACCAAAGGACTCACTTTGGGAGTGGAAGCAAGTCTTCCTCGATTCCGAGGCACTGCCGATGACGACAAACATGGCCTCCTCCTGTTCCGATGTGAGGGACTGACAGGACAGAAGCAGAGAAAAGTCCCAAGGGTGCCCGATACAATGAAGCAGTGTACAACACAGTTCCCAATCAGAACAGCAATTTTAGTGTTGAGAACACTAGTTTACTGAAGAAATGGCTTCTTTTCAAAAGCCAGACACAAAAGGTGTTATTTTCAGATTGCTTGTAGTCTCTTTTCACACGGTGAGAGATGAACTCGATACCAGAGCCACCTAAAAGACACACCCAGCTGATATCATTTCTCCCAACTCTCTTTGTTTGCTAACATCTCATTAAACCACAACTTGGCAGAAAGTGCGTGCTTTGGAAGGTTTGCCCTCTCCTCATCTCATCCCACCAAGCCCTCCCTAACACGCCCGAACCACAACCTGTATTTATATAGCGCCTTTAACGTAGTAAAACGTCCCACGGCGCAACACGGGAGCATAATGAATGTGGATAAATGTGAGGTTATCCACTTTTGGGGCAAAAACACGACGGCAGAGTATTATCTGAATGGTGACAGATTAGGAAAAGGGGAGGTGCAACGAGACCTGGGTGTCATGGTACATCAGTCATTGAAAGTAGGCATGCAGGTACAGCAGGCGGTGAAGAAGGCAAATGGCTTGTTGGCCTTCATAGCTCGGGGATTTGAGTATAGGAGCAGGGAGGTCTTACTGCAGTTGTACAGGGCCTTGGTGAGGCCACACCTGGAATATTGCGTACAGTTTTGGTCTCCTAATCTGAGGAAGGACATTCTTGCTATTGAGGGAGTGCAGCGAAGGTTCACCAGACTGGTTCCCGGGATGGCAGGACTGACATATGAAGAAAGACTGGATCGACTAGGCTTATATTCACTCGAGTTTAGAAGAATGAGAGGGGATCTCATAGAAACATACAAAATTCTGACGGGACTGGACAGGTTAGATGCAGGAAGAATGTTCCCGATGTTGGGGAAGTCCAGAACCAGGGGTCACAGTCTAAGGATAAGGGGTAAACAATTTAGGACCGAGATGAGGAGAAACTTATTCACTCAGAGAATTGTGAATCTACGGAATTCTCTACCACAGAAAGTTGTTGGGGTCAGTTCGTTTGATATATTCAAAAGGGAGTTAGATGTGGCCCTTACGGCTAAAGGGATCAAGGGGTATGGCGAGAAAGCAGGAATGGGGTACTGAGGTGAATGATCAGCCATGATCATATTGAATGGCGGTGCAGGCTCGAAGGGCCGAATGGCCAGCTCCTGCATCTATTTTCTATTTTTCTATGTTGCCTAAGAAGACAAGAAAAGACTAAGGCTGTGGAAAGTATTTGTTCTTTGCGGTGTCAGAATGAAGGAGGAGCCACCCAAATATTTGCGGTTTTATTTACAGGGTAAGCAGCTTTTAACCTTTGCTGTACTTAATCATAATTTCCATATAAAATTACCTTGTAAAGTCATGCCAAAAACCCCTCCTATTTAGGAGTCACGCTCGGTCGCACCTGGTCATACAGACCACATCTCCAGAATCTTGGGAAGAAACTAAAAAAAAAGAGTAGGATCAATGTGATCCAGAAACTGGCCGGATCCACATGGGGAGCAGACGGCAACATTCGTCCTGGTGCACTCTACAGCAGAGTACTGCCCTCCGTGCAGGCCTAGTACTTCAGGGAACAGCGCGAGCTGGTGCAGGAGGGCGACGACAGCGAAGAGTGACGTCATCAAGGTCCAGGTCGGTGATTGCAGCGTGGGCAGGTATACAGCAGGAGCGGTGAGGTCTGGGGGCGAAGGAACGGCGAGAGATTGTCGAGGGACGTGATCGGGGGGCCCAGGGGAGGAGAGAGTTCGGGGCCAGGGGCACAGGCCAGCCCACACTGTGCGATATGTGTGCGCGCACTAGGTCCGCGCAGCAGAGCTGGTCTCCAGTCATAGAAACAGAGAATAGGTGCAGGAGCAGGCCATTCGGCCCTTCGAGCCTGCACCATCATTCAATATGATCATGGCTGATCATGCAACTTCAGTACCCCATTGCTGCCTTCTCTCCATACCCCCCAGATCCCTTTAGCCGTAAGGGCCACATCTAACTCCCTTTTGAATATATCCAACGAACTGGCCTCAACAACTTTGTGGTAGAGAATTCCGTAGATTCACAATTCTCTGAGTGAATAAGTTTCTCCTCATCTCGGTCCTAAATGGCTTACCCCTTATCCTTAGACTGTGACCCTGGTTCTGGACTTCCCCAACATCGGGAACATTCTTCCTGTATCTAACCTGTCCAGTCCCGTCAGAATTTTATATGTTTCTATGAGAAACCCTCTCATTCTTCTAAACTCCAGTGAATATAAGCCTAGTCGATCCTGTCTTTCTTCATATGTCAGTCCCGCCATGCCGGGAATCAGTCTGCTGAACCTTCGCTGCACTCCCTCAATAGCAAGAATGTCCTTCCTCAGATTAGGAGACCAAAACTGCACACAATATTCAAGTCATCTTGGGTAACCCTTGCCACTGGACCAAGACCTCGCTCTGTCAAGCCCGTGTGGTGGCTGGTGTGCAACGGCCACCCCACGTTAAAAAAATCCATGCACAGGGATCTTCCACCCTTCAGGATGTAGTTCGGGATCTGGAATATTAGGTCCTTCATTGAAACACCTGTGAACTCATCCTTTTTTGGCGTGGAAGCAAGTCATCCTCGCTTCGAGGGACCACCTACAATGATGACTGCACTCTGGCATGGCTATCGAGTCCGCATGTCAAATCCGTTGATGTTTAGCCGAATTCTCCTGTGAGAATTATCACTGGCACGCTTTGATCGACACCAATACCTTGGCTGCCCGTGTTTGCAAACATCGCACCACCACACCTTTGCCGGGAATACACAGTCTTCAGAGAATACAATCTCTGCACCAAAGACATGCCAATCCAGGCCGACTTAAACAACCAACCACCAACCCGTCTCCAATCTTGGACAGTCGCCGAAGCCCTTCAGTGATCTCCCCTCAGCCTCGATGACCAATGGCGAAGTGGTTGGACGAACTGCGACATACTGAATGGATTCCTTATCGAGGAGCCCACAGCACAACCTGAAGGATCAAACCTTCCTCGCAAACAGCGGGCAACCATCAACCGCCTCAGAACCGGTCACGGTCGATGCTGCCATCTTCTCCATCGGTGGAAGATTGAAGCCTCCCCATCATGTGACTGTGGAGCTCCTAATCAGACCCTGGAGCACATCATCGAGCACTACCCTGAGGGAATTCACAGGCAACCGACAGGATATCCACTCTGTTACACTGGAAACTGTGGCCTGGATATCCGACTTACAAATTGATATTTGATTTGCTTTGCGACTACCATGCGAAAGCAGCTGGTTATGTCCCCTCAGTACTGCCCCTCTGACAGTGCGGCGCTCCCTCAGGACTGCCCCTCCGACAGTGCGGCGCTCCCTCAGTACTGCCCCTCCGACAGTGCGGCACTCCCTCAGCACTGCCCCTCCGACAGTGCAGTGCTCTCAGTAGCGTCCCTCCGACAGTGCAGTGCTCTCAGTAGCGTCCCTCAGCACTGTCCCTCCGACAGTGCAATGCTCTCAGTACCGCCCCTCCGACAGTGCGGCGCTCCCTCAGCACTGTCCCTCCGACAGTGCAGTGCTCTCAGTAGCGTCCCTCCGACAGTGCAGCACTCCCTCAGCACTGCCCCTCCGACAGTGCAGTGCTCTCAGTACCGCCCCTCCGACAGTGCGGCACTCCCTCAGCACTGTCCCTCCGACAGTGCAGTGCTCTCAGTACCGCCCCTCCGACAGTGCGGCGCTCCCTCAGCACTGCCCCTCCGACAGTGCAGTGCTCTCAGTACCGCCCCTCCGACAATGCGGCACTCCCTCAGCACTGTCCCTCCGACAGTGCAGTGCTCTCAGTACCGCCCCCCCGACAGTGCGGCGCTCCCTCAGCACTGCATATGGTAGTATCAGCCTAGATTTACGCGCTCAAGTCCCTTGAAGTGGGGACTTGAACCCACAACCTTGTGACTCGGAGGCGAGTGTGCGACCCACTGAGCCCGCAGCTGACACAGAGAAGGATGAGGGGGGACAGTGCACTGCACTTACAATCAGAGGGTGTCTTTGGAAGTTTGATTTGGGCAGTGGCGGATATCGGATCAGAAGAGATTCAAAATATGGGGCATGGATTGGGCGGTGACACCGCCGGGACTGGGGGCTCGACATCTGGGGGTGTTCGGCATTTGGGAAGGGTTCTGACGGGGCGGGGCGGGTGGAGTGTTCCCGGTGTTGGGTGGGTCCGGAGCCGGGGCGGGGGGGGGGAAACGCTCTTGGGATGGGGGGTAGGTTGTTTGGGGCTGGGATTGGGGGGAGACTTCTTCACTCGGGGAGTTGTTGGCCTGTGGGGTTCCCTGCCGCGGAGAGTTGTTGATGCCAGTTCATTGGATGCGTTCGGGAGGGAGTTGGATGTAGTCCTTGCGGCTGGGGGGGGTCGGTGCTGGGGTGGGTGATCAGCCATGATCTTGTTGAATGGCGGTGCAGGCTCGAAGGGCCGAATGGCCTACTCCTGCACCTATTTTCTATGTTTCTAAGGTAAACCCCGCCACCTCGCGATCGGTCTCAAAACCAACCTTTGACCAGGGGTCCAGTCAAATGCACTGAGGCTAAGCTTCTATCCCTGCCTCTGTGCAGTGCTGTGGGTACGTTACCACATCGCAGGTGCTATGTGAAGACTCGCGGTTATCATAGTACACAAGCAAGGGGTGTGCGTGCGTGTCTCTATATACACACAGGTGCTATTGTGCTGGCATACCGCGTGCGTTTCCATTTCAAAACATTTACCAAGTCAGCATGGATTTATGAAAGGGGAATCATGCTTGACAAATCTTCTAGAGTTTTTTTGAGGATGTAACTAGTAGAGTGGACAAGGGAGAACCAGTGGATGTGGTGTATTTAGATTTTCAAAAGGCTTTTGACAAGGTCCCACACAAGAGATTAGTGTGCAAAATTAAGGCACATGGTATTGGGGGTAATGTATTGACGTGGATAGAGAACTGGTTGGCAGACAGGAAGCAAAGAGTGGGAATAAACGGGTCTTTGGCAGAATGGCAGGCAGTGACTAGTGGGGTACCGCAGGGCTCAGTGCTGGGACCCCAGCTATTTACAATATACATTAATGATTTGGACGAAGGAATTGAATGTAATATCTCCAAGTTTGCAGATGACAATAAGCTGGGTGGCAGTATGAGCTGTGAGGAGGATGCTAAGAGGCTGCAGGGTGGACTTGGACAGGCTAGGTGAGTGGGCAAATAAATGGCAGATGCAGTATAATGTGGATAAGTGTGAGGTTATCCACTTTGGTGGCAAAAACAGGGAGGCAGATTGTCTGAATGGTGACAGATTAGTAAAAGGGGAAGTGCAACGAGAACTGGGTGTCATGGTACATCAGTCACTGAAGGTAGGCATGCAGGTACAGCAGGCAGGAAAGAAAGCAAATGGCATGCTGGCCTTCATAGCGAGAGGATTTGAGTATAGGGGCAGGGAGGTCTTACTGCAGTTGTACAGGGCCTTGGTGAGGCCACACCTTGAATATTGTGCACAGTTTTGGTCTCCTAATCTGAGGAAGGACATTCTTGCTATTGAGGAAGTGCAGCGAAGGTTCACCAGACTGATTCCCAGGATGGCAGGACTGACATATGAAGACTGGATCGGCTAGACTTATAGGCCCCAAGTTTCCACATGATTTGCTCCTGATTTTTAGCAGCAACTGGTGTAGAATAGAGTATCTTAGAAATCGGAATTCTCGTCATTTAGTTTGCTCCAGTTCTAGTCAGTTAGAACAGTTTCACTTTGGAAATTTTTTTTCAAAAGGGGCGTGTCTGGCCACTTACGCCTGATTCAAAGTTTCGTGAGTGAAAACTTACTCCAAACTAACTTAGAATGGAGTAAGTGAAGATTTTTGTACGCCTCGAAAAAACCTTGTCT